>NW_027140562.1:677500-774185 GCF_036365525.1 Heterodontus francisci | reverse complement strand
TGAAATATATCTACCTTGCAAGAGCAAGGCCCACCGAGCAATGTGATTCTGATTAACATTACCGTCCTTCAGTCATCCATCCACTAACAACTGGAAGGGTGTGTGTTCAGTTAGGATAGTAACAGGGCTGAGGCTGACAATATAACATTACCGTCCTTCAACCGTCCATCCAGTAACAACTGGAAGGGTGTGTGTTCAGTTAGGATAGTAACGGGGCTGAGGCTGACAATATAACATTACCGTCCTTCAACCGTCCATCCAGTAACAACTGGAAGGGTGTGTGTTCAGTTAGGATAGTAACAGGGCTGAGGCTGACAATATAACATTACCGTCCTTCAACCGTCCATCCAGTAACAACTGGAAGGGTGTGTGTTCAGTTAGGATAGTAACGGGGCTGAGGCTGACAATATAACATTACCGTCCTTCAACCGTCCATCCAGTAACAACTGGAAGGGTGTGTGTTCAGTTAGGATAGTAACAGGGCTGAGGCTGACAATATAACATTACCGTCCTTCAACCGTCCATCCAGTAACAACTGGAAGGGTGTGTGTTCAGTTAGGATAGTAACGGGGCTGAGGCTGACAATATAACATTACCGTCCTTCAACCGTCCATCCAGTAACAACTGGAAGGTTGTGTGTTCAGTTAGGATAGTAACAGGGCTGAGGCTGACAATATAACATTACCGTCCTTCAGCCGTCCATCCACTAACAACTGGAAGGTTGTGTGTTCAGTTAGGATAGTAACGGGGCTGAGGCTGACAATATAACATTACCGTCCTTTAGCTTCCATCCAGTCACAACTGGAAGGGTGTGTGTTCAGTTAGGATAGTAACAGGGCTGAGGCTGACAATATAACATTACCGTCCTTCAACCGTCCATCCAGTAACAACTGGAAGGGTGTGTGTTCAGTTAGGATAGTAACGGGGCTGAGGCTGACAATATAACATTACCGTCCTTCAACCGTCCATCCAGTAACAACTGGAAGGGTGTGTGTTCAGTTAGGATAGTAACAGGGCTGAGGCTGACAATATAACATTACCGTCCTTCAACCGTCCATCCAGTAACAACTGGAAGGGTGTGTGTTCAGTTAGGATAGTAACGGGGCTGAGGCTGACAATATAACATTACCGTCCTTCAACCGTCCATCCAGTAACAACTGGAAGGGTGTGTGTTCAGTTAGGATAGTAACAGGGCTGAGGCTGACAATATAACATTACCGTCCTTCAACCGTCCATCCAGTAACAACTGGAAGGGTGTGTGTTCAGTTAGGATAGTAACGGGGCTGAGGCTGACAATATAACATTACCGTCCTTCAACCGTCCATCCAGTAACAACTGGAAGGGTGTGTGTTCAGTTAGGATAGTAACAGGGCTGAGGCTGACAATATAACATTACCGTCCTTCAACCGTCCATCCACTAACAACTGGAAGGTTGTGTGTTCAGTTAGGATAGTAACGGGGCTGAGGCTGACAATATAACATTACCGTCCTTTAGCTTCCGTCCAGTCACAACTGGAAGGGTGTGTGTTCAGTTAGGATAGTAACAGGGCTGAGGCTGACAATATAAGTAACATTTTGAATCACCCAGAAGACGGCCAGCAAATCTTTTTCACACATTGTAAAGGCCTTTTCTACTGATGTTAACAAGTGAGATGCGTATTCCACTCGGCAGAATCGGCCATGTTTCTTCTGAAGGAATACCGCTGATAAGGTGGTATCTGTGGTAGCGACATCGAGGGCAAAGGGTAGGGGTGGGTCCGGCACCTGCAACACCGGATCTATCGCCAACCACTGGTGGAATGTTGTCGGACCATCATGTAATCCCTGGGGGAGACACATCCAGGTGTACAGTTGTCCGGGAATGTAAACGCAAATTTATATTGACACTCTCGTGCCAGCGAGAGTCTGGATAAAACTCCATCTGCCATTTCTCCGCCCTAGTCTCCAACCGATCCATATCCTGCTGTATCCTCTGACAATCCTCATCAGAATCCGCAACTCCACCAAGCTTTTTGCTGTCCACAAACTTACTAATCAGACCAGCTAAATTTTCCTCCAAATCATTTATATGTACTACAAACAGCAAAGGTCCCAGCACTGATCCCTGCGGAACACCACTATTTACAGCCCTCCATTCAGAAAAGCGCCCTTCCACTGATACCCTCTGTCTTCGATGACCGAGCCAGTTCTGTATCCATCTTGCCAGCTCACCTCTGATCGCGTGTGACTTCACCTTTTGCACCAGTCTGCCATGAGGGACCTTGTCAAAGGCTTTAAAGAGGTCTGTATGGACAACATCCACTGCCCTTCCTTTATCAATCATCTTCGTCACTTCCTCAAAAATCTCAATCAAGTTAGTAAGACACGACCTCCCCTTCACAAAACCATGCTGCCTCTCGCTACTAATAAGTTAATTTGTTTCCAAATGGAAGTAAATCCTGCCCCGAAGAATCCTCTCTAATAATTTCCTACCACTGACCAAAGGCTCACCGGCCTGTAATTTCCTGGATTATCCTTGCTATCCTTCTTAAACAAAGGAACAACATTTGCTATTCTCCAGTCCTCTGGGACATCACCTATAGCCAATGAGGATGCAAAGATTTCTGTCAAGGCCCCAGCTATTTCTTCCCTTGCCTCCCTCAGTATTCTGCGTTAGATCCCATTAGGCCCTGGGGACTTATTTACCTTAATGCTTTGCAAGACGCCCGACACCTCCTCCTCTGTTCCCACAAACTTCAGAACTCTGTGGAGAATCAGAGTGTAGCTCCTCGGAGAGAATCACTACCCTGTCTTTACATGGCTCATGATTCACCCCCAAGGAATTCAAACCCCACCATCCATCGCCAACCGACCAGGATATTTCCAGAATATTTCCTGGATGCCTTCCACCCGGACAGGCTGCCGGCGATTGCCTGCTAAGATTCCGGTTGCCGTAGGACAACTTCACTTTCCCACCACGGATTCCCCATTCTCCACCATTGCCCCCATCTGAGATGCCCCATCACAGCATCCGCTTGGTCACCATCCTGCAATAAAAACCTGTTCATTAACATCTTTATCCAACAACACATCCAATTATGCAAACACAACGCAACTATTCACCCTTGTGGATTCCCTTAATGACTGTCTTGTGGGTTCCCTCGACTTTGCTAGGGATCCTACACAGTGTTTCCCCAGTGTCTGCAGCATGGCTGGTGGAAGGCTGCTGACTTTCACTGGGGAGACTGCATATGGCCTTGCAGGACGTCCTCGAGCAGCTCTGGGCTTTGAGGGCTCGGATTCGGACTGCAACACCTCGACATGGGCAGCAGCAGCCTGAGCTGCTGTTACCCATCAGCCAGCTTTTTTGTGACCTCGCCCTCCGGTGATCTGACACATGAACTATCCGTTCCCCCTGGCCTGGCTGCAGCTCACTCGTGCTCGGTGACTCACCACGTGCAGATTCCGACTCTATACCAACTTCTAAGGTACACAAAGCGAAAGTATTTGATCTGGTGACTATGAGTTTCAGACCAAGTGATGGAGCTTCAACATCAGTGCTGTGCTGCTTGTCTCTCTCTCTGTCACCTGGAGCTGCTGTTACTGGGAAGCTGGCAGTTTTGGGTTATCATTGGAAAGTATAAAATCAGAAGGGGAGGGTTGTGGTGAGGGATTGGGAATGGGATGGAAAGCAGGAGGTCCATGGTCCCACCATCTGCAGCTTGTACATCTTCCCAGACAGTAGGATGAGGGGGAGGTGGGAGTTAAGAAGGAACGTCAGGCAGCAACATAACATCATCCTGAATGCTCTCGGTGATGCCGCATGCTCCGGGCTCTGTCACAGCCGGTCCCATGATGTGGAGAATCATCTCCTCCCTCAGTCTCAGGGGATGAAGGTATGCCTGGTCCCCACCGGATCACTGCTGCTCCCTGTGTTTATGAGCCACCTTGTCCTGTAAGATAGAGGACAGAATGTCACTAATTGTGTTGCACTGTGTTTGTGTGATGTGCCTGCCATAGCTGAATAGCTGGAGGCATGTGGAGGCAGGGAGAGGTGAATGTGAGGCTGGTATCAGTAGAAGGTGTGTGAGGGTGAGATGGAGTATGTGAATGTTAGGTGTGGGTCCTGAGTGTTAGGGACAGCTGATGGGTGAGTGATGGGGGTGTGGTTCATTGAGCAGTGTGAGAGGTTACTGGTGTTGAGGGCAGGAGATGTCATGTGGAGATGAATTCACTGAAATTGACCACCCGTGTGAGTTCATTTAACTTCTTCTGGCTCTTCTGCCAGGTCCTCGGGGCCAGACTTCTTGCACTGACCTCCCTGGCCACCTGCTCCTATTCACTTCGAAGTGCATTTCTTGAGGGTCTGCACCCCACCCCATGGGAACATGGCCTATCTATGCCTTTCACCCTCCATGACTAAGGCGTCCAGCACCACATCCGTGAACCGCAGAACCCTCTCTCTGTCCTAGTATTCCATTTACCTTGTCTCTAATTGCGGCATTTCACAGTCAGCAGCAGCCTCCTGTGATTCAGTGCAACCTCCCTTTAAGAGGAACAGACTGTCTTTAAGAGCTGTATCCTGGATGAAACACGAGCCAGCCTCACACAACCTTAGGCCCCAGCAGACAGACAGCACCGCATGTCACCCTAGGCGGTACATAGAATTCGTAGAAATGAGAAGGCAGCAGGAAGTTTGTGTGTCACCTGCCTCAACATGAATAGGCAAGGGCAGATCACGAATTACAATCCCTACACCCGAAAAGCGAAGCAAACCCGATTTTCTCGCTATATCTATCTTCCTTTCCCACTTACGCATGTCCTCACTCGCTCTCTACACTCTCTGTCTATTTCTCATAGAATCAGAGATTGATGCAGTACAAAAGGAGGCTATTCTGCCCATTGTCTCAGTTCTGTCTCTTGGAATGAGCTACTTAATGAATTCCACCACCAACATCCACCCCCCCCCCCAACTTTCCGCAGTCTCCTTTTTTTCCTATTGAAGTATTTGCTAAATTCCCTTTTGAAAGATATTATTGAATCTGCTTCCACCATGTTTTCAGGTAGTGAATCCCACATCCCAACAACTCGCTGTGTAAGAAAATTCTCCTCATTTCACCTCTGGTTCTTTGTCAATTACCTTCAATCTGTGTCTTCTTAATACTGAACTTCCTGACACTGGAAACAGTTTCACATTAATTACCCTATCAAAACCCTTAATGATTTTGAATTCTATATTAAATCACCCCTTACCCTGCATTGCTCCAAAGAGAACAATCCCAGATTTTCCAATCTCTCCACATAACTGAATTCCCAGATCCCTGGTACCATTCTAATAAATCACCTCTGTATCTTCACTAAGTCCTTGACATCCTTATAAAAGTGTGGTGACCAGAATTGGACATAATCCTCCAGCTGGGACCTAACCAATGATGTACAAACATCAGCATTTCCTCATGAGTTTTATTACTCTGTGCCTCTCTCTCTGACACCAAGGACACTACATGTTACCATCAAAGATCTGTGTGTGTACACCGCAGGTCTCTCTAATCCTGCACCCGCTTTATAATGGTACCATTTATTTTATATTGTTTCTCCTCATACTTCCTACCCATGTCTCACTTCACACTTCACTGTGTTAAATTACATCTGCCATGTTCCTGTCCATTTCACCAGTCAGTCTCTGTCCTCCTGAAGTTTGTTACTATCCTTCTCACTGTTTATTAACATTTCTGAGTTTCCACCCATCACAAAACCTTGACATTATCCCCTCTGTACACAAGCCCATCGTATTAACATACTGCAACAGTGATCCCAACAGTGACCATCGGGATAATAAAAGCAAAATACTGAGGATGATGGAAAGCTGAAATAAGTACAAGTAATTCTGGAAATACACAGCAGGTCTGGGAGCATTTGTGGAGAGAGAAGTAGAGTTAATGTTTCAGGTCAGTGACCCTTCTTCAGAACAGGGCAACGACACTGTGTACTTCCCTCCAGACTGAACAATAAATATTCTCCACTACTCTCTGCTTTCTGCTTCGCATCTCGATCAGATCTGCTTTTACATTTCCCTGCTTTAAGTTGAACCATCCCAGCTACATAACTGTAATCCCTCATCCCTGGAAAAATTCCAGTAAAACTCTTTTATCCCCTCTCCAATGGACTCATGTCCTTCCTAAAATGTGGTTCCCTGTATTGGACACAATGCTCGAGGCGGAGCCGATGTAGTCTTTTCTATAGGTGTAATATAACATCCTGACTATTCGGCTCTGTGTCTCTATTAATAAAACCTAGGAATCTATTTTCTTTGTTAACTGTTTGTTAACCTGTCCAGCTCACTTCAAATATTGCACACAAACACCCCAGGTCTCTCTGTTATTCTCACCACCTTTAAAGTTGTGTTATCTCTCCTCATTCATCCACCTGCAGTTCGCTATCACCTTCTCAAAGGCTATTAGGGGTGGGTGATAACTGCTGGCCCAGCCAGCGACACCCACAACCCATGAATAAATAATATTATAAAATCTTTCCACAATGTATCACTTCACACATCTGCCAGGCCAATTAAATATTAGGAAAACTAAAGCCAGTGTTTTCAAACCCCACATCAAACATTTCTTAGCTACAGACTCCATCCCTCTCCTTGACAACTGTCTGAGACTAAAGCAAAGTGTTTACAACCTGGTGTCATAGTTGCTCCTGCGATGAGCTTCCTACCAAATATTCACGCTATCAATAAAACTGCCTATTTCCACCCCCTTAACATAGTACGACTTCATCCCTGTCTCAGCTCCTCTGCTGGTGAAACACTCTCCCTTGCCTGTGTTACCTGTAGACTTGACTATTCCAACACACTCCTGCCTGGTCTCCCACATTCTACTCTCTGTAAACCTGAGGTGATGAAAAACACTGCTGCCCATGTCCTAACTCACACCAAGTCCTGTTCACCCATCACTCCCTGAACTCACTGACCGACATTGGATCCTGGTCAGCAACACATCAATTTAAAAACTCTCAGCCTTGTTTTCAAATGCTTCAACAGAGTTGCTTGCTAGGCCCTCACAGAGTGCAGTTAAGAGTCAATAACATTGCTGTGAGTCTAGAGTCATATGTGGGCTAGACCAGGAAAGGACGGCAGATTTCTTTCCCTAAAGGACATTAGTGAATCAGATGGTGTTTAACAGAAAACGATGATACTTTCATGGCTCCATGAGTGAGACTAGCTTTCTATTCCAGATTTTAACACACTCCTGGCTTGTCTCACACATTCTACTCTCTGTAAACTTGAGGTCATCCAAACTCTGCTGCTCTTGTGTAAACGCACACCAAGTCCCGTTCCCCGATCACTGACATACATCGGCTGCCAGTTAAGCAATGTCTAGATTTTAAAATTCTCAACCGTGTTTGCAACTCCCTCGATGTCCTCACACCTCCTTATCTATGTAATATTCACCAGCCCCACAACCCTCCAAGACATCTGCACTCCTCCAATCCTGGTCTCTTGTGTATGCTTGATTTTCATCATTGCTCCACTGCCAGCCAGGTCTTCAGCTGCCTAGACCCAAAGCTCTGGAATTCCCTCACTACACCTCTTTTATTTTATTCGTGTGTGGGATATGTGCATCGCTGGCAAGGTCAGCATTTGTTCCCATCTCTAATTGCCCTTGACAAATGAGTGACTTGCTGGGACATTTCACAAGGCATTTAAGAGTTAACCACATTGTTGAGGGTCTGGAGTCACATGGAGGCCAGATCAGGTAAGGACAGCAGATTTCCTTCCCGAAAGGACATTAGTAAATCAGATCGGTTTTGACAACAATCGATGACAGATTCATGGCACCATGACTGAGACTAAATTTCATTTCCAGACTTTTATTAATGAATAGAAATTATTAATAGATTTAATTTTAATTCCCACCAACTGCCATGTGGGAATTGAACCCATGGCATTAGCCTGAACCTCTGGTTTTCTAGTTCAGTGACATTACCGCTATACCACTGTCACTGCCTCTCTGCCTCACTTTCCTCCCTTACGACACTACTTAATACCTCCTGCTTTGACCAAGAAATGTAAGTTGTTGTTGTTGTGCTTTGCCAGATATGATTTGTCATTACCATATCCCTGCTGCCGTCCATTTATTGTCCCATGTTTTTTTCCAAGCAACGAATGTTTTTGTCCTGGGCTGTGAAGTCTAGAAATTTCCCACCAGCGACGTTAGACTGACTGGTCAGTAATTACACTGTTTGCTCCATCTCTCCTTTTTTAAACCGAGTGTAACATTTACAACCCTCCCATCTCTGGCATCAAGCCCATATCCAAGGAGGATTGGAACATTCTGTCACTGCCTCTGCTATTTTCAACATTCCTTCTGTCAGCATCCCCCACACATCCCATTCAGACAGGGTAAATGGTCTACTTTATTGTGGCACAAGAAGAGTTGGACTGAAAGGGGTTAACTGAACCTGTTTGTTCAGTGATTGTAATTAATGTCAGTCACCATGGACCCTAATTGCGTCGCTGGAGGATTTCCCTCTTCTATTAATACAGGACTCCTTTCAATGTGTTATCCCATAGTGTCAACAACAGCATAATCCCGGCGCTATCAAGGATCAGCAGCCCCAGCGAGAGAGAGGATAGATCAGAATCTGAGAACAATAGATTGGAATGTTACAACAATGGGTCAGAATCTGAGAACAATAGATTGGAAAGTTACAACAATTGGTCAGAACATGAGAAAAGTAGCTTGGGATGTTACTACAATGGGAAGCCGGAGTTTCTCCTATTGGTTTGGCCTTGTTACTGCAGATTATTTTTGGATAACATTAGATGATCGGATCTATTATGCACTGAAGATGATTCAAACGATTTATTATCCCATCCTCGCTATTACTGGTGTCCCTGGTGAGTCTCTGTATCCAACGTTTAGAATTATAAGCATATTTTACAGATTTAATGTTCTTGTCATGTCAATCTTGGGAAGTCTGAAGCCATTGTCTTCAGTCACTGCCAGAAACTCCATTCCCTATCCACTGTCTGCATTCCTCTCGCTGCCCAATGTCTGGGGCTGAAACAGACTGTTTGCGACCTCTGCATCCAGTTGACACTGAGCTGAGTTCATCTCCATATTCTCTCCATCACCAACCCTGCCTATCACCACCTCTGTAATATGTCCCGTCTCCACCTCTGCCTCAGCCCATCTACTGCATAAACCCTCATCTGTGCCTTTGTTAAATCCACACTTGACTATTACAATTCTATCCTGGTCACCTTCCAATTCTATCCTGGTCACCCTCCCAGTTATTAACCTCCATAAACCACAGCCCATCCAGAAATCTGCTGCCTGTGTTCTAACTCACACCAAATCCCGATCACCCATCACCCCTGTGCTCACTGATCTACATTGTCTTCCGGTCTGGCAACACCTTAATTTTAATATTCTCATTCTTGTCTTTGAATCTCTCCATGGCCTCACCACTCCAATTAGCCCTATACCCCTCTCGTTTTCACATATTCTTGTAAATCTTATGCCTTTGAAACTTTTTTCAATTCCCTTTTGAAAGTGAATTTCTTTCCCCTCCTTAGCACCTCCGGCTGTGATTTTTACACTAAGGTGCCACTGGTGCCAATGTAACAAAAACCTGGATCTATAAAAACGATGTGAATGGAACCGCCAACCACTTCTCGTGTGGCCAGCAAACTCCCCCATTCTGTGTAGGGATCTAGCCTGGGTGTACTGTCATTTGTTGTTACTCTGAGGAGGGGTTTGGAGTAACGTCAATGTCCCTTTCTAGCAGCTAATATGTACATCTTTGAAACTTGGTCCGTGCGTGTCCACTGATCACGTGTGTTAGTCACTCACAACTAAGCATACATTCAGCAGCACCAGGAATCCCCTCTAGTATTTTTAAAAGAACCAGGCTTCCTGGTCCTGAATATTGAGGGATATTTGACATTCAAGAAGAATAGGATGCTCGGTAAATGTGGAGGGGTGGCACTGTTAATCAAGGATGGTGTTGGGGCATAAGTTCGAGATGACCTCGGTTCAGGAGATCAGAATGTCGAATCGATTTGGGTGGAGGTGAGGAATACCAGGAGAAAGAAGTCACTAGCAGGAGTGGTCGACAGACCTCCTGACAGTAATCACAATGTAGGACATCGTATACAAGAAGAAACATTGTTTACTTGTGATAGACATACGGCAATAATCATGGGTGATTTTAATCTACATATACACTGGAAAAATCAGATTGGGAACAGTAGCCCGGATGAAGAGTTCATAGAATGCTTTCGAGGTAGTTTCTTGGAGCAGCACGTTCTGGAAACAACCAGAGATAAGGTTATATTAGACTTCGTATAATGTAATGTGTCAGGATTAATGAATGACCTCAGAGTAAAGGCACTTCTCGGTAGCAGCGACCACATTATGACTGAATTTTACATCCAGTTTCAAAGAGAGAAGAGTGGATCTATGATCAGTATTTTAAACTTGAATAAGGGCAACTATTTGGGCATGAAAGTTGAGCTCGCTGAAGTGAACTGGGTTACTAGTCTTGGAGATAGATCAATAGAGAAGCAGTGGCAGACATTTAAGGGGATATTTCAGGAATACTCCATAATAAGTATATTCCTACTATCAGGTGGAGGACCCACCAGCGGTTTAGTAAGAAATTACGGAAAACATCACACTTAACGAAAAGGCAGATAATTGTGCAAAGATGAGTGGCAGTTCAGATGATTGGTCAGAATATAAAGAACAGCAGACAATGGCTAACGGGTTAATCAGGAGAAAGACATTCGAGTATAATAGGAAGCTAGCTAGAAATGTAAAAATGGATTGCAAGAGTTTCTCCGTGTATTTAAAAAGGAGAAGAGTAAGTAAAAAGAGCGTTGGTCCTCTGGACAGTGAGAATGTGGAGTTAATAGCAGATAAAAAGGGAACAGCGGATGCAATGAACAAATATTTTGTTTCTGTCTTCACTATCGAGGATACAAGAAACATTCCAGTAGTAGCTGTAAATCAGGAGGTGGAAGGAAGAGAGAAACTTGGTGAAAATACCAAGCTTTACTGAGCAAACGTATGGAGTTGTGGGCTGAAAAGTCCCCGGGTCCTGATGGGCTTCATCCTAGAGTCTTAAAAGAGGTGGCTAATGATGTAGTAGTCGTGTTGTTGTTAATTTTTCAAAGTTCACTAATTTTGGAAAGGTTCCATCAGACTGGAAAGTAATAAATATAACCCCTCTATTCAAGAAGAGGGGGATACAGAAAGCAGGTAACTATAGGCCAGTTAGCTTGACAACTGTCGTGGGGAAGATGTTTGAATCGATCATTAAGGAGGCTTTCGCTGGGCACTTAGAAAAACTCAAGGTAATCGCGAATAGATAGCATTGTTTTGTGAAAGGGAAGTCATCTTTAACCAATTTATTGGAGTTCTTTGAAGGAGTAACATGCGATATGGGTAAAGGGGAGCCCTTTGACATACTGCGCTTGGATTTCCAGAATGCATTAGACAAGGTGCCACATAAAAGGTTATTGTGCAAAGTAGGAGCTCATGGTGTAGTGGGTAACATATTAGCTTGGATCAAAGTTTTATTGGCCAGTTGCCGAAAAGAGGGAGTATGCATGAATGGGTCCTTTTCAGATTGGCAGGATGTGACAAGTTGAGTCCATCATGGGTCTGTGCTGGGGCCTCAACATTTTACAATTTATATGAAAGACTTAGATGAGGGAAGCGATGGCATGTTAGCTAAATTTGCAGATGACTCAAAGATAGGTAGGAAAGTATGTTGTGAAGAGTACACAAGGAGGTTGTAGTCCAATATAGATAGGTTGCAAAATTCCGAGGTGCTGAGGGATCTAGGTTCTGTAGTGCATGAGTCACAATCAGTTCGTAGGTAGGTACAGCAAGTAACAAAGAAGGCTAATGGAATGCTCTCCTTTATTACAAGAGGAATTGAAAATAAAAGTCAGCATGTGATGCTTCAGTTATACAGGACATTGGTGAGACCACATCTCGAATACTGTCTGTAGTTTTGGTCTCCTTATTTAATGGAGGACGTGAATGCTTTGGAGGCGGTTCAGATGTGGTTTACCAGATTGATACCAGGAATGAGCAGGTTGTGTTCTGAGTAAAGGTTGGACGGACGGTCTTGTTTTCACTGGAATTTAGAATAGTGAGGGGAGATTTGACTGAAGTTTAAAAGAACCTGAAAGGCCTTGACATGGTGAATGAGGAAAGGATGTTTCCTCTTGTGGGTGATTCCAGTACTAGGGGGCACTGTTTCGAAATTAGGGGTCGCCGCTTTAGGACAGAGAGGAGGAGAACATTTTTCTCTAGAGGGTTGTGTGACTTTGGAATTCTCTGCCACAGAAGGTGGTGGAGACGGGGTCATTGAATATTTTTAAGGTGGAGACAGATAGATTCTTATCAGGCCAGGGAATGAAAGGTTATCAAGGTTAGATGGGAGTATGGAATTCGAAACACAAACCGATCAGCTATGATCTGATTGAATGGCGGTGCAGACTCGAGGGGCCGAATGGCCTACGTCTGCTCCTAGTTCATATGCGTGTATTTTTTACTCAGCTTGCATGTGAGGTGCTTTTGACTTACTTCTGTTATTGTAAAGTTAGTGGAGGTGCTGTGGATGGTTTTCTGGAGGTTGCGTTGTGAGTTTCTGCAGACATTCATGGAGGACAGAGGATTTGCTAACCGAACTCTGGACGAGTTATGGGGACTGTAGTTACATGACCTACAAATGGAGCAGAGGCTAGAGAGGGGAAACTCTGTAAATTGGGAGGAGGAGGGGGCTCTTCCCTACCCACCCCGGGTTCTCCAAGAGCAAACAGAGCAGTGGTCCTAACATCGAGCCCTGGGGAACACCAGTGCATACTCACCTGGAGTCTGACCAACAACCTTTCACCATTTCTCTCTGTTTACTTTTCACTAGCCAATGTTATATCCACAATATCACTGTCTCTTTAATCCATAGGGTTCAGTTTTCCTAACCTGTCTTTTGAATGTCATTTGATCAACCACCTTTTGAACGTCCATATATATAACTTCAATCACACCACCCTCATCAGCCCTCTCCATTGTTTTATCAAAGAACTCCATCAAGTTTACCTCACCACCACCTCACTCCACTTCTCCACTGTTGTTAAATTATCAGACTGCTTATGCAACATTCAGTACTGGATGAGCAGAAATTTCCTCCAATAAAATATTGGGAAGACTGAAACCATTGGGCTGGATTCTATTGGGCTCCTGATGTAGGTCTCCATGGAGCCACACATCGGGATTGCTGGGCCTGATCTTTCCAGCTGTGCAGAGGCTCGTGGCTCCCCGCCCCCTCCCCCCACCCGCTCGGCAGCGGTACCCTCCTTTAAATATTTCAATAAACTTAATGTATATATTTCAGTCCAATTCCCTGTGATCTTTCTGACAGCCCGGGATCTTCCATGCAGCGGCTGACACTCACACACCTTCATAATAAAAGCAAAATACTGCAGATGCTGGAAATCTGAAATAAAATCCAGAAATGCTGGAACCACTCAGCAGGTCTGGCAGCATCTGTGGAAAGAGAGGCAGAGTTAACGTTTCGGGTCAGTGACCCTTCTTCTCACACACCGTCGCTTTCCCGTCCAGGGAAAGCCAACGCCACAGAGGTGGGGAAGGGGGGAAAGTAGGATTTTTAGAGTACTGATGGGGTGGGGGGTGTTGTCTGGTGCTTGTGGTGGGCGTGGTCAACTCTGCATTAATAGTGTAGGGGAAGAAGGGGCAAACTCTACACTTTGGACAGTTGTTGGGTTGAGAGGGTACTCAGCAGTTTAAGTCTTTGGAGGGGATGGTGGGAAGGCAACTATACAATGTAAGTTTTTTGGGGGAAATGGGCAACATTTTATTTGCAGTGCACTGGCGGGGGTGTGTGTACGGGGTTAAACTTTGCACTTTTTGTGGCAGGTCTGGTTGCCCTTTAAAAATGGCACCAGTGTCTGTACAGAGACAGCTGACAGCACTACTGTTGTCGCTGAGGCCGTCCCTGTTACGTGATTGGGGGTGGAGTGGGCGGCCCGTTCACTGTATTAAAATGAGACGTCGCCTGCTACATCACAGTGGCACAGCAGACACAGACTGCACATATGGGCCACCAATGTTTCGCACTCCGCTGGGGAGAATAAAATTCAGCCCCTTGTTTTTGCTTCCCGCTCCAATCTCCCTTCCCTAGCTAGCAATTCCTTCCTTCTTCCTAGTAACTGTCTGGGATTACTATAGTCTGTTCACAACCTTGGTGTCACATTGGACCACAAAATAGGCTTCTAACCTCACACTGGTGCCATCACCACAATCGCCTATTTCCATCTCTGTAACATCACCTGACTAAATCCCTGCCTCAGCTCATCTGCTGAAACCCTCATTCAAGAAAAGAGGCGCTGCTGGATCTGCTACTTGGGAATGAGGTGGGCCAAGTGGATCAAATACCAGTAGGGAAGCACTTAAAGGACAGTGGTCATTACGTCATAAGGTTTAGGCTGACTACATAAAAGGACAAAGGGTAAGAATAATTAACTGAGGGAAGGCCAACTTCAGCGGGGTAAGAATGCAGCTGGGGAAAATAAATTGGAGTCAACGATTGGCAGGAAAACAATAGCTGAACAATGGGCTACCTTCAAAGAAGAGATAGTTTGGGATCAGTCAAGGTATATTCCTTCGAAGGGGAAAGGTAGTGTAAACAAATCCAGAGCTCCCTGAATTACAAAAGAGGTGAGTGACGTAGAGATTAAGATGAAGAAGAAAAAGTGTGCTTATGACAGACGCCAGGTAGACAATCCTACTGAGAACCAGGCAGAGCGGAAGCATAAAAGCAAGTAAGAGAAGTAAAATAGAATATGAGAAGAGTCTGGCGGCTAGCATTAAATGGAGTTCCTAAGTTTTCTATAGACGTATAAACAGTAGGAAAAGGAGGAGTTGCACCAATTAGGTGCCACACAGAGGATTTGCACATGCATGCAGAGGGCATAGTTGAAGTATTAAATGAATACGTTGCATCTGTCTTTACCAAGTGTAACAAAAGTGATTCTTTTTTGGTAAAAAAAAAATATTTCTAAAGGCATTTATGGTTCAGCTGAATAAATGTTAGACCGTTTTTTAATTAAAAATTGAACCACCAAGAGGTCACTGAGAGGGAGCTGGACTGGCAATAGAGTTACTGGTTATCACAAGGCTCGGGTTGGAGATGGATCCGAAACCCTGGTAGCGGGCAGAAAAGTGATAAGTTCTCCTTTGATTAGACAAGCCCCTTCGTCGCAGAGAACACCTGGGATGGACAGAAAAACTGACAAGCTTTCTGGCTGTCGGTCAGTGTGTGTGGTTTTACCTTCTGGAAGGAGATAACGTCAAGTCTGAAGAAAAAGTCAAGAAAGCAGAGAAGACCACAACCCAGCTCATTTTCCAGAAGTTCCAGAACAGACCATGTGAAGTCCACGGAGTTGAGTCATCTTGTTTCCTGTTTGAAGAATGCCTGCTAAAAATAATTCTCAATGCCACCTGAAGAGAACTGTTGTCTGGTAGCCTGGATGTGTGTGCTCAGAAGTTAGACTGCATGCTGGTTTGGAACAACATAACTCATCTGCTGTTTCCTTCAAAATGGGCAACTAGTTAACCCAAATGCTTTTTGTTTGTAACAGAGCTCTGATCGAAAAATCTTTTTATTAGATCTTGTTTTCGGTTAACCAGTGTATATGTCTGTGTTTGAGTTTTAAGGGACGAAGGTAAAAAAAAGTAACTTTAAAATTTGGTTCTGGTTAAAAGGGACTTTGAAGTTTGGTTAAGGTGGGAAGGGGAAGTTAAAAATTAATTGTTGGATTTTTAAAAATTTGATCTGTGTGATATTGTTTTACTTCATTTCCAGTTGAGACTTTTTTATTCGATCCTGGGATGTAGGCATCACTGGCTAGGCCAGCATTTATTACCCATCTCTCCATAACCCTTGAGAAGGTGGTGGTGAACTGCCTTCTTGAATCGCTGCAGTCCATGGGAGGTAGGTTCACTCACAATTGTGTTAGGAATGGACATCCAGGATTTTGACCCAGCGACGGCGACGGAATGGCGATATAGTTCCAAGTCAGAATGGTGTATGACTTGGAGGGGAACTTGCAGGTGGTGATGTTCCCATGCATTTGCTCCCCTTGTCCTAGATGGTAGAGGTCGCGGGTTTGGAAGGTGCTTTCTAAGGTGCCTTGGTGCATTGCTGCAGTGCATCTTGTATACGGTACACACTGCTGCCACTGTGCGTCAGTGTTGGAGGGGCAGCATGTTTGTGGATGGTGTGCCAATCAAATAGGCTGCTTTGTCCTGGATGATGTCGAGCTTCTTGAGTGTTGTTGGAGCTGCAGCCATCCAGGCGAGTGCAGAGTATTCCATCACTCTCTTGACTTGTGCCTTATAGATAGTGGACAGGCTTTGGGGAGTCAGGAGGTGAGTTACTCGCTGCAGGATTCCTGGTCTTACACCTGCTTCATTTATGATAAACTGTTAATTGTTTAGATCAGTAAAGTGTGTTCTATTGTGATGAGAATAGTGTATCTGATGGACTGTTTCAGCAAGTGGGAAAATGAGAAAAAAATGCTGTGACCTGTGGAGAAGCTGGACTGAATTAACAGTGCACACCTCTCGCCTCGGGTCATAACACAAGGAAGAAGGTACAACACAGGCAATGGCGAAAGAGCAGGTAATTAAGAAACAAGAAGGGTTTAAAATTGATAAAGTGGACATATTAGATAGGCTGTCTAGAGGTAAAGTGAATAAAGCACCAGGGCCAATGAGGTGCATCCAAGGATTATGAGGGAAGTGAGGGTGGAAATCGCAGAGGCACTGGCCATAAATTCTCAATCTTCTTTCGACTAGGGGTGATGCCGGAGGACTGGAGAATTGCAAATATTACATCCTTGTTCAAAAATGGGTGTAAAGATAATGCCAAGAACTCCAAGCCAGTCAATTTAACTGCAGTGGTGGGGAAACTTCTAGTAATAATAATTCGGGACAAATTAATAGTCACATGGACAAATTCGGGTTAAGTAAGGAAAACAGCATGGATTCCTGAAGGGCAAATACTATTTAACTAACAGCCTGGAGATTTTGAGAAGGTAACAGAGAGGGTTGATGAGGGCAATGCTATTGATGTGGTGTATTGTATTTACAAAAGGCATTTGATACTGTGCCACATAACAGACTTGTGAGAAAACTTATAGTTCATGAATGAAAAGGGACGGTAACAACATGGGTACGGCTTTGGCTGAGTGGCAGGAAAGAAATAATTGTAGTTTGTGCATGTTTTTGGGGGGCTGGAGGAAAGGATGGAGGTCCCCAGGGGTCAGTGTTGGTAACCCTTGATTTTCCTGATATATATTACAAGAGCGACGTCTCAATTCATTCCATCTTCGCTGCCTCTGGAGAATCCTTGGCATCAGGTGGCAGGACCATATCTCCAACGTGGAAGTCCTCGAGGCGCCCAATATCCTCAGCATATACACCCTACTGAGTCAGCAGCGCTTGAAATGGCTTGGCCATGTGAGCCACATGGAAGATGGTAGGATCCCCAATGACGCATTGTACAGCGAGCTTGTCACTGGTATCAGACCCACCGGCCATCCGTGTCGCTGCTTTAAAGAGATCTGCAAACGCGAAACGAAGTCCTGTGACATTGACCACAAGTTGTGGGAGTAAATTGCCAGTGATCTCTAGTGCTAGCAGATAGCCAGAATGGCGTGTCTGAAGAATGGCAAGTCGAAGAGACTTAACAGTTGGCAGGAAAAAAGACAAAAGCACAAGGAGAGAGCCAACCGTGAAATAGCCTCGACAACCAATTTTATCTGCAGCGCCTGTGGAAGAGCCAATTCACTCTAGAATTGGCCTTTATAGCCACTCCAGGTGCGGCTCCACAAACCACTGACCACCTCCAGGCGCTTATACATTTTCTCTCGAGACAAGGAGGCCAAAGAAGGTAACTGACCAAGACCATGGTGTTCAGGGCACAAATTCAGAGTTTGCAGATGATACGAAACGTGGAAGCATTGTGAACTGTGAGGAGGATGGTGTTGAATTTCAAAAGTACTTAGACAACTTGGTGGAATGGGCAGGCAGGTGGCAGATGAATTTCAATGCAGAGAAATATGAAGTGATTCATTTTGGTAGGATGAATATTGAGATAATGTAAAATAAAGGGCACCATTCTAAAGGAGCAGAGAGACCGAGGTGTATATGTGCATAAGTCATTGATGTTGGCAGGAGAGGTTGAGAGAGCATTTAATAAAGCATACAGTATCCTGGGCTTTATTAACAGGGACATTCAGTACAAGAGCAAGGAAGTTATGTTGAACTTATATAAAACACTGATTCAGCCTCAGCTGAAGTATTCTGTCCAATTCTGGGCACCACACTTTAGGAAGATTGTGAGGGCATTGGAGAGAGTACAGAAAAGATCCATGAGAATGCTTCCAGGCATGAGGAATTTCAGTTATGAAGATAGACAGGAGAAGTTAGGATCATTTTCCTTGGAGAAGAGAAGGCTGAGAGGTGAGTTGATTTGATAGAGTTGTTCAAAACCATGAGGGGTCTGGACAGAGGAGATAGAGAGAAACTGTTTCCACTCGTGAAAAGAATCGAGAACGAGAGGGCACAGATTGAAATTAATGGGTAAGAGAGGCAGAAGTGACATGAGGCAATACTTTTTCACGCAAGGAATGGCTAAGGACTGGAATGTACTGCCTGAGAATGTGATGGAGACAGGTTCAATTGAAGCATTCAAAATGCAATGAGACTGTTATCTGAAAAGGAAGAATGTGCAGGGTTATGGGGAGAAGGCGGGGAATGGCACAAGGTTAATTGCTCTTTCGGAGAGCCGATGTGTACATGATACACTGAATAGCCTCCTTCTGTGCTGTAATAATTATGTGATTCCCTGATTCATGCATTTGTTACCTCTGTGCATAACTATTTCAACTCACTCCTGGCTGATCTCCCACATTCTACACTCTGTAAACTTGAGGTCATCCAAAACTCTGCTGCCCATGTCCTAGCTCACACCAAGTTTTCTTCCTCTATCACTGACCGACATGGCTCCCAGTCAAGCAATGTCTTGATTTTAAAATTCTCATCCTCGTTTTAAATACCTCCATAGAACAAAGAACAAAGATAATTACAGCACAGGAACAGGCCCTTCGGCCCTCCAAGCCTGCGCCGATCCAGATCCTCTATCTAAACATGTCACCTATTTTCTAAGGATCTGTATCTCTTTACTTCCTGCCCATTCATGTATCTGTCTAGATACATCTTAAAAGACGCTATCGTGACCGCGTCTACCACCTCCGCTGGCAACGCATTCCAGGCACCCACCACCCTCTGCGTAAAGAACTTTCCACGCATATCCCCCCTAAACTTTTCCCCTCTCACTTTGAACTCGTGACCCCTAGTAATTGAATCCCCCACTCTGGGAAAAAGCTTCTTGCTATCCACCCTGTCTCTCCCTCGCATGATTCTGTACACCTCAATAAGGTCCCCCCTCAACCTCCGTCTTTCTAATGAAAATAATCCTAATCTACTCAACCTCTCTTCATAGCCAGCGCCCTCCATACCAGGCAACATCCTGGTGAACCTCCTCTGCACCCTCTCCAAAGCATCTACATCCTTTTGGTAATGTGGCGACCAGAACTGCACGCAGTATTCCAAATGAGGCCGAACCAAAGTCTTATACAACTGTAACATGACCTGCCAACCCTTGTACTCAATACCCCGTCCGATGAAGAAAAGCATGCCATATGCCTTCTTGACCACTCTATTGACCGGCGTTGCCACCTTCAGGGAACAATGGACCTGAACACCCAAATCTCGCTGTACATCAATTTTCCCGAGGACTTTTCCATTTACTGTATAGTTCACTCTTGAATTGGATCTTCCAAAATGCATCACCTCGCATTAGCCCTGATTGAACTCCATTTGCCATTTCTCTGCCCAACTCTCCAATCTATTTACATTCTGCTGTATTATCTGACAGTCCCCTTCACTATCTGCTACTCCTCCAATCTTACTGTCGTCTGCAAACTTGCTAATCAGACCACCTATACTTTCCGCCAAATCATTTATGTATATCACAAACAACAGTGGTCCCAGCACGGATCCCTATGGAACACCACTAGTCACACGTCTCCATTTTGAGAAACTCCCTTCCACTCCTACTCTGTCTCCTGTTGCCCAGCCAGTTCTTTATCCATCTAGCTAGTACACCCTGGACCCCATGCGCCTTCACTTGCTCCATCAGCCTACCATGGGTAACCTTATCAAACGCCTTACTGAAGTCCATGTATATGACATCTGCAGCCCTTCCCTCATCAATCAACTTTGTCACTTCCTCAAAGAATTCTATTAAGTTGGTAAGACATGACCTTCCCTGCACAAAACCATGTTGCCTATCACTGATAAGCCCATTTTCTTCCAAATGGGAATAGATCTTATCCATCAGTATCTTCTCCAGCAGCTTCCCTACCACTGACGTCAGGCTCACCGGTCTATAATTACCTGGATTATCCCTGCTACCCTTCTTAAACAAGGGGACAACATCAGCAATTCCCCAGTCCTCCGGGACCTCACCCGTGTTTAAGGATGCTGCAAAGATATCTGTTAAGGCCCCAGCTATTTCCTCTCTCGCTTCCCTCAGTAACCTGGGATAGATCCCATCCGGACCTGGGGACTTGTCCACCTTAATGCCTTTTAGAATACCCAACACTTCCTCCCTCCTTATGCCGACTTGACCTAGAGTAATCAAACATCTGTCCCTAACCTGAACATCCGTCATGTCCCTCTCCTCGGTGAATACCGATGCAAAGTACTCGTTTAGAATCTCACCCATTTTCTCTGACTCCACGCATAACTTTCCTCCTTTGTCCTTGAGTTCTCTAGTTACCCTCTTGCTCCTTATATATGCTCCCTATCTCTGTAATATCCTCCAGCTCCACAATCCGCCAAGATATCTGTGCATCTCCAATTCTGGCCACTTGTGCATCCCTGATTTTCATCACTCCACCACTATTATCTGCACCTTTAGCTAATGAGGCTCCAAGTTCTAGAATACCCTCCCTTCACCTCTCCGCTTCTCCACCTCACTTTCATCCTTTAACACGCCCGTTAAAACCTACTTCTTTGACCAAGCTTTAAACTAGTATCTCATTTTCGGGAAGCACCTTGGGACATTTCATTATGTTAAAGGCGCTATATAAATATAAATTGTTGTTGAAGTTTGCCAAACATGATTTGTTATTGTCAGACCCCTGCTGCTTCTTGTTTGTTATCGTATGTTTTTCAAAGAAACGAATATATTTCTCCTGGGTTGTGACCCCATGAAATTTCTCCAGTAGTGATGCGTGTCTGACTGCTCAGTAATTACAGGGTTTACTCTATCTCTCCTTTTCTAAAAAGGGTGTAACAATTACAGTGCTCCAGTCCTCTGTCATCGCTCCCATATCCACGGAGGATTGAAAGATTCTGGCCAGTGCCTCTACTATTTTCACCATTCCTTCCCTCAGTTACCCTCACGCATCCTGTCCAGAGTAAATTTTCTGCTTTATTGTGGTATGCAAGGTGTCGGAATGAAAGAGGTTAACGGAATCTATTTGCTCAGTGACTGCAATTAATGTCAGTCTCTATGGAACCTAATTATTTCACTGGAGCTGCTCCATCTTCTAATAGTAAGGGACTCTTTTCAATGTGTTTTCACATAGTGTGAGTGGGAGCATCATCCCTGACACTAATAAGGACCAGCGTCTCCAGAGAGAGGGGGAGGATAGATCAGAATCCAAGGACAATAGATTGGAATCTGACAATAATGGGTCAGAATCTGAGAACAATAGATTGTAATGTTACAATAATGGGCAGGGGGTTATCCTGGGATCTTGACACTCTTTCTGCATATTATGATCGGCTACCATTAGCATCTCGCATCAATTACGCAGTGAACATTATTCAATACATTTACTATCTCATCCTCACTATCGTTGGTGTTCCTGGTAAGTCTCTATATCCAGCTCTTCATTCTATAAACCATGTTAAACTGCATTACTGTACTTCTCATTTACTCTGCCCTTGCTGATTTTGGTATCCCTCCAGCTATTATCTTTATATAACCATTGCTATCCGCATTATGGTTTGTGTAATTTAATCTCTCATCTTTGCTTCTGTTGTTGCCCCGGTAAGACTCCAGTTCCAGCCATGAGATATGTAAACCTTGCTTCACTGAAATACTGATTTGGAATTTATTTATTTTTTTGAAGACTGAAGCTAGTGTCATTGGTCTCTATAAGAAACTTCATACCCTATATGTGAACCACTTACCTTTCACTGGCCAGTGTCTGAGACTGAACAAGACAGTCTACAACCTCTGTAGTAATTTAAACCTGAGCTGATTTCACCTCCATATTCTCTCCATCAACAAGCATGCCTACTACCACCTCTGCAATAACTGCCATCTCCACCTCGGCCTCAGCCCATCTGCTGCATAAACTCTCATCTGTGCCTTTGTTAAATCTACACGTGACTATTCCAGTTCTATCATGGTCACCTTCCCAGTTATAAACCTCCAAAAACCACAACCCAGCCTGCGGCGTTTTCTCAGTGAACATCAACGTCAGCTCGAGGAACAACACCTCATTGTCCGATTAGGCATTCTACAGACTTCCAGACTGAACATTGAGTTCAATAATTTCAGATCAAGACTGGCTCTTTTAATTATTTCGCTTTATCATTTTTTTTTGCCATGTCCTGGCCTTAAACTGGATTTTTTTATGTTGCTGCTTTTGGCTTGGGCTGTTCATTATTTTGTCATTTAACACCTTCGCTGCACTAACGCTTTGTCTTTCACCACACCACAAGCACACTCTCTTTGCCTTTGCCCCATGACCTCCTTGTCAGTTAATCTCTATGACCCTCTGTCCTTTCAACACCTCCTTTTTCTCTTTTGCCCCACCCTTGCTTTATTTCCTTAAAACCTGACCTTTCTAACCTTTGCCAATTCTGATGAAAGGTCACAGGCCTGAAGCGTTAACTCTGCTTCACTCTCCACAGATGCTTCCAGACCTGCTGAGTCTTTCCAGCACTTTTTTTTTTCATTTAAGACTTGTAGTGGAGTTCCCCAGGGATCAATGTTGGGATCGTTTCTCTTCCTGACAAATATTAATGACATGGACCTTGGTGCACAGGGCACAATTTCAAAGTTTGCAGATGATGCAAAACTTGGAAGCATTGTGAACTGTGAGGAGGATAGTGTAGAAATTCAAACGGACATAGACAAGTTGGTGGAATGGACAGACAGGTGGCAGATGAAGTTCAATGTGGAGAAATGTGATGTGATTCATTTCGATAGGAAGAACATGGAGAGGCAATGTAGAATAAATTGTACAACTCTAAAGGGTGTGCAGGAGCAGAGGACCTGGGTGTATATATGCATGGGTCATTGAAGTTGGCAGGAGAGGTTGAGAGCAGTTATTAAACCAGACAGTATCCTGCACTTTATTCACAGCAGCATGGAATGCAAAAGCAAAGAGGTTATTTTGAACTTGTATGAGACACTAGTTTGGCCTCAGTGGCAGTATTACGTCTAGTTCTGGGCACCACACTTTAGGTAACGTGAAGACATTGGGGAGTGTACATAAACATTCACAAGAATGGTTCCAGAGATGAAGAATATCAGTTATGAAGAGAGACTAGAGAACTGGGAACATTTTCCTTAGAGAAGAGAAGGCTGAGAGGAGATTTGAAAAAAAGGTATTCACAATTATGAGGTGTCTGGACAGAGTGGATAGGGAAAAACTGTCCCCACTCCTGAAAGGTTCTAAAACGAGAGGGCAAAGAATAAAAGTAATTGGTAAAAGAAGCAGAAGTGACATGAGGAAAACTTTTTCACACAGCGAGTGCTTCAGATCTGGAATGTGCTGCCTGAGAGTGTGGTGGAGGCAGATTCAATCGAGGTAAACAGGAGGAAGTTGGATAGCTGTCTGAAAAGGAAGTTTGTACAGAGTTACAGGGAGAAGGCAGGGGAGTGACACTAGATGAATTGCTCTTTTGCACAGCCAGTGCAGACACGATGGACTGAATGGCCGCCTGTAACAATTCTGTGATTCTGTGACAGTTGACCACAAAATGAGCTTCCACCGTTATATTCGTGCCATCACTATCACCACCTATTTCCACTTCAATAACATTGCCTGATTTCACCCCTGTCTTAACTCATCCGCTGCTGAAGCTCTCAGTCATGCTTTCATTACCTGTATACTGGACTATTCGAACTCATTCTCCCACATTCTGCTATCTGTAACCTTGAGGTCATCTAAAACTCTGCTGCCTGTGCCTTAACTCACAGAAAGTCTCATTCCCCGATCACTGACCTACATCAGCTCACAGTCAAGCAATGTCTTGATTTTAAAGTTCTCATTCTTGTTTTCCAATCCCTCCATTGCCTCACCCCTCACTAACTCTGGAATCCCCTCCAGCCCCACAAACCTCTGAGATATCTCTGCTTCTCTAATTCTGGCCTCTTGTGCATCCCTGATTTTAATTACTCCACCATTGTGGCCACACCTTCAGTTGCCTCGGCCCAAAGCTCTGGAATACGCTCCCTTCACAGCTCCATCCCTCCATCTCTCCACCTCGCTTTTATCCTTTAAGACACTCCTTTAAAACTTGCCTCTTTGACCAAACATTTGGTCACCTAACCTAATATCTCCCTTGGTGGTTAAGTGTTATACTTTGTTTCATAATGCTGCTGTGAAGTACCTTGGGATAAGTTCTTGCTGAACTTTGCCAGACATGAATTGTCATTAGCATATCCATGCGGCTAGAAAGTTATTATGCTATGCTTTTCCAAGCAAATAATATTTCTGTCCTGGGTTGTGAAATTTCACCACCACTGACGTCAGATTGACTGGACAGTACAGGGTTTACCACATCCCTCCTTTTTGTAAACTAGGTGTATAATTTGCAGCCCTCCAGTGCTCTGTCATCACTCCTATATCCAGAGAGAATTGACAGATTCTGTGCAGTGCTTCTTCCATTTGCACCATTCCTTCTCTCACCAACCCTCAGAATTCCCATCCAGACCGGGTAAATGTTCTAGTTTATTGTGATACAAAAAGTGTTGGATTGAAAGGGGTTCACTGAACCTGTTTGTTCAGTGACTGCAATTAATGTCAGTCGCCATGGACCCTAATTGTGTCACTGGAAGATTTCCCTCTTCTATTAATAAGGGACTCCTTTCAATGTGTTATCACATAGTGTCAGTGGGAGTATCACATCACTCCCGGCACTAAGAGGGATCAGCGGCTCTGGAGAGAGGAAGAGGAAAGATCATAATCAGAGTACAATAGATTGGAATGTTACAACAATGAGCAGGAGTTTCATCTGGGAGTTTAACTTTCTTTCTGCAGATTATGATCAGTTCTCATTAAACAGTCGGATCTATTACTCACTGAGGAATATTCAATACATTTACTACCCCTTCCTGGCTATTATTGGTGTCCCTAGTAAGTCTCTGTATCTAGCTATTAATTCTATAAACCATGTTTAACTGCATTACCATTCTTGTCATTTCCGCTGCCCTCATTGCTGCTGTTGCTATTCCTGGCAAATTTCTGTCCCCAGATATTAGCTCTATAAACCATTGCTATGTCCATTAGAGTGCTTGTAATTTACTCTCCCATCTTTGCTGCTGTTGCTGTCCCTGGTAAGTCTCTATTTCCTGCTATGAGATCTGTAAAATTTGTTTCACTGAAATAATGTTCTTGCTATTTAAATTTGGGAAGAGTGCAGTTGTCATTGGTCTCCATAAGAAATTCCATCCACTATCCATGAACCATGATCTCCTCATTGCCAAATATCTGAGGCTGAACCAGACAGTTTGCAACCTCTGTGTTCTATTTAAATCTGAGCTGAGTTCATCTCCATATTCTCACCAACCCTGCCTACTACCACCTCTGTACTAACACACATCTCCTCCTCTGCCTCAGCCTATCTGCTGCATAAACACTCATCTGTGCCTTTGTTAAATACACACTTGACTATTCCAATTCTATCCTGGTCACCCTCCCATTTATAAACCTCCATAAACCACAGCCCATCCAGAACTCTGCTGCCTGTATTCTAACTCACACCAATCCCGAACACCCATCACCCTTGTGCTCACTGATTTACATTGACTCCCAGTCTGGCAGCACTTTAATTTTATTATTCTCATTCATGTGTTTGAATCCCTCCATGGCCTCACCCCTCCTGTTAGTCCCATTCCCCTGACTGTTCCCATATTCCTTTTGGCCTTCTAGTATTTTCTTCAATTAGCTTTAAAAATAAACTTCACCCCCTCTTTATTCTCCCATTGACCACGATTTTCAGCTCCACAGCTCCACAGGGCCCAACGTCATGGACGCTTGGATCCATAAAATGGTATGAGCTGAGCTGCCGGTCACTTCCAGTGCTCCATGCTGGACAGGGATTTAGCGCTGGACAGGGAGTTAGACCTGGTTTATCAAGCATGTGCTGGTAGTGTGAGGAAGGGTCTGAATATGGTGCCAATCAGCCATTGCAGCAGCTTTGATGTATGTCTTTGAAACTTGGCCTGTGCATGTCCACTGACCGCCTGTGTTAGTCATTCTCAGCTGAACATATATTCAGCAGCACGAGGAGCCCCTCTAGTGTTATTTAAAAGGACCAGACATCCAACTTACAGGTGAGGGGCTTTTGACTTACTTTTGCTATTGTAAAGTTAGTGGAGGTGCTGTGGATGTTTTTCTGGAGGTTGTGTTGTGAGCTGCTGCAGACATTCAGGGAGGACAGAGGATTTGGTGACCCAACTCTGGACGAGGTATGGGGACTGCAGTTGCAGTGTCTCTGGGTCTGTAACTTGACCAACAAATGGAGCAGAGGATGTTGAGAGGGGGTGCTCTCTAAAGAGGGAGGAGGAAGAGGCTTTACCCTACCCACCCTGGGTTTTCCAAGAGCACTTTCCCTACCTTACCTGCCCCAGGAGCAGTGTGTGAGGTGACTCTGATTCAAAAAGGAGTTAGTCACAGAGCGGTGTCACCTCCTGCAACACATGGAGCCTCACACCAGAGTGATGACGGAGCTGTCAGTGGACGTTAAGATCACAGTTTCATTGAAACTCTATGTATTTGGATATTTCCAGGCAACAGCAGGAGACATATCCAGTATAGAGTAGTAGAGGTTGATGGAGTCACAGCGTCATTTACGACACATAAGGAGGCCATTCGCCCATCATTTCCGGTTCTATGTGGAACAATCCAGTCAGTCGCAATCCCCTGCTCAATCCCCGTAGCCCTGTAAGTGCATTTCCTTCAGGTTCCACCCAGTTTCCTTTTGAAGTCATTGATTGTCTCGGCTTCCACCACTCTCATGGGCAGTGAGTTCCAGATCGTTACCATCCACTGTGTTAAAAAGTTCTTCCTCATATTCCACCTGCATCTCTTACCCAAAATGTTCCATTTGTGACCCCCAGTCCGTGTTTCATCACGGGAACAGCTTTTCCTTCAATATCTTATCTAAGCTAATAATAATCGTGTACACCTCTATCAAATCTATCTCAATCCCCATTGCTCCAGGGACAACAAATCCAGCTTCTCCAAACTAACCTTGTAACTAAACCCCCTATCCCTGAAACAATTCTGGTAAATCTCCACTGCACTCTCTCAAGGACCTTTACATCCTTCCTCAAGTGTGGTGATTAGAACTGGACAGAGCTCTCTAGTTGGAGCCTAACCACAGCATTACAAAGTTTCAGCATAGCATCTATAACAGCATACCTGGCACAAAAGAAAAAAAAAACGGGAAAGGTAGCCAAATTATGGCTTTCAAGGGAAATTAGAGATAACATTAGATCCAAGGAAGAGGCACACAAATTCTCCAGGGAAAAAAAATACAACAGACCTGAATATTGGGAGCAGTTTTGAATTCAGCAAAGGAGGACATAGGGATTGATTAAGAAGCAGCAAATAGAGTACGAGAGTAAGCTTGTGGGGGCATAAAAACTGACTGTAAAAGTTTCTATAGGTATGTGAAGAGAAAACAATTGGTGAAGACAAATGTCGGTCCCTTACACTCAGAAACAGGGGAATTTATTATGCGGAACAAAGAAATGGCTGACCATCTAAGTGACCATCTACTTTGATTCTGTCTTCACAAAGGAGGACACAAATATCAAACCAGAAATGTTGGGGAACACAGGGTTTAGTGAGAGATAGGAAGTTAAATACATCAGTATTAGTAGAGAAATGGTGTTGGGCCTGATAATCTTAATCCAAGAATAATTAAGGAAGTGACCCTAGAAATAGTGGATGCACTGGTGGACATCTTCATAGATTCCATGGACTCTGGAACAGTTCCTACAGATTGGAAGGTAGCTCATGTAACCCCACTCTTTAAAAAGGGATATATAGAGAAAACAGAGAATTATAGACCAATGAGCATGACGTCGAAAGAGGGGAAAATCCTGGAGCCATTATCAGAGATTTTATAGCAGAGCACTTGGAGAACAGTGGTAGAATTGGACAAAGTCATCATGAATTTACGAAAATGAAATCATGCTTGTCAAATCTACTGGAATTCTTCGATGATGTAACTAGTAAGAGTTGATGAGGGGGAGCCAGTGGATATGGTTTATTTGGACTTTCAGAACGCTTTTGACAAAGTACCATATAAGAGATTAGCGTGTAAAATTAAAGCACATGGGATTGGGGGTAGTTTATTGTGATGGATAGAAAATTGGTTGCCAGACAGGAAACAAAGAGTAGGAACAAATGGGTCATTTTCTGAATGGCAGAACGTGAACAGTGGGTACCACAGGGATCGGTGTTAGGACCCCAGCTGCGCACAATATATATTCATGATTTAGATGAGGGACCTAAATATAATATCTCGAAATTTTCAGATGACATAAAATTGGGTGGGAGGGTGAGTTGTCAGGAGGAACCATAGAGGCTTCAATGTGATTTGGGCAAGTTGAGTGAGTGGGCAAATGCATGGAAGATGCAGTATAATTGTGGGCAAATGTGAGGTTATCCACTTTGGTAGCAAAATCAGGAAGGCAGATTATTATCAGAACTGGTATAAACTGAGAGAAGGGAATTATTGGTGTTCTCGTACACGAGTTGCTGAAGGTATGCATGCGGGTGTAACAGGCGGTAAAAAGGCAAATGGTACGCTGGCCTTTATAACGAGAGGATTCGTGTACAGGAGCAGGGATGTCTTGCTGCAATTATACAGAGCCTTGGTGAGGTCACATCTGGAATATTGTGTTCAGTTTTGGTCTCCATATATGAGGAAGAAGGTTCTTGCAATCGAGGGAGTGCAGCGAAGGTTTACCAGACTCATTCCTGGAATGGCGGGACTGATGTATGAGGAGAAATTGAGTCGGTTAGGATTATATTCGCTGGGGTTCAGAAGAGTGAGGGAGGGATCTCATAGAAACCTGCAGAATTATAATCAGTCTGGACAGACTAGATGCAGGAAGGATGTTCCCGATGTTGGGGTGTCCTGAACCAGGGGTAACAGTCTAAGGATAAGGGGTAAACCTTTCAGGACTGAGATGAGGAGAAATTTCTTCACCCAGAGAGTGGTGAGCCTGTGGAATTCGCAACCACAGGGAGCAGTCGAGGCCAAAGCATTGTATGTTTTTAAGAAGGTGTTAGATATAGCTCTTGGTTCTAAAGGGATCAAAGGATATGTGGGGAAAAGATTACTGAGTTGGATGATCAGCGATGATCATAACGAATGGCGCAGCAGGCTCGAAGGACAGAATGGCCTACTTCTGCTCCTATTTTCTAGGTTTCTATGTTTCCCTGCTTTTGTATCCTTGCCTCCAAGATCTGATATGTTTTACTAAACACTCTCCTAATATGTCCTGCCACCTGCAATGATAAATGCATATGGAGCCCCAGGTCCCTCTGCTCCTGCACAATGTTCAGAACTGTGTCATTAAGTCTATATTGCCTTCCTATTCCTTCTGGCAAAAGGCATCACCTCATACTCCTCTGTATTAAATTCCACCTGCCATTTCTCTGTTAATTCTGCTGGATTGTCGATATCCTGTTGCAGGCAGTTTGTGTCATCCTCAGTGTTTGCCACGCGTCCAAGTTCGGTGTCATTGGCAAGCCTTGAAATTCTGCTCTGTATTCCAAGATCCAAGTCATTTATATATAGCAAAAAAAAAGTGGTCCTAACACTGACCCTTGGGGAACATCACTGCCTACCATCCTCCAGTCTGAAAAACAACCATTTAACACTACTCACCCTTTTCTTTCCATCAATCAATATTTGATCCAATTGGATGCTAATCCATGTGATTCAATTTTGTTATCCAACATTTTAGAACATAGAACATAGAACAGTACAGCACAGTACAGGCCCTTCGGCCCACGATGTAGTGCCGAACCTTTAACCTACTCTAAGATCAAACTACCTACACACCCTTCATTCTACTATCATCCATGTACCTATCCAAGAGTCGCTTAAATGTCCCTAATGTATCTGCTTCTACTACCGCCGCTGGCAGTGCGTTCCACGCACCCACCACTCTCTGTGTAAAGAACCTACCTCTGACATCTCCCCGAAACCTTCCTCCAATCATCTTAAAATTATGCCCCCTGGTGATAGCCCTTTCTGCCCTGGGAAAATGCCTCTGGCTATCCAATCTATCGATGCCCCTCATCATCTTGTACCCCCTCTGTCAAGTTACCTCTCATCCTTCTTCGTTCCAATGAGAAAAGACCGAGCACCCTCAACCTTTCTTCGTAAGACATGCACTCCAGTCCAGGCAGCATCCTGGTAAATCTCCTCTGCACCCTCTCTAAAGCTTCCACATCCTTTTGTGTGGTACTTCATCAAACGCTTTCTTAAAATCCATGTAGACCATTCACCACATTCTTTTCATCAACCTGCTCTGTTACTTCATCAAAATAAATTCAATTAGTTCATGAAAGCATGATCTGCTTTTTAAAAATCCGTGCAGACAACCCTTAATTAACTCAAACATCTCCTAGTGTGTGTTGATTTTTTTCCCGCTGATTTAGTTTCTAAAACCTTCCTCACCACTGATGTTAAACTAACTGACCAGTAGTTGCGAGGCCTGTGTGTTGTCCATTCCCATTGATAATTCTGGGAGGTGAGGGTGACCATCTGTGTCATCGTTTTTTCGCTCAGCAGGGAGAAGCAGAATGAGAGATCCCGTGGCTTTGTCAGGATAGCGGGAATCCTGATGGTGTAGGTGTCTCTGCGGGGGCCCCATGTCAATGGGGAGAGGTACAGGAACTGAAAGAACTCTCACTCCATTAATGAACAGTTGGTGTGTGAGCATGCCCAGTACATCATGTTGGTGAATGTTCACTACCCTGTCAGCAGCCACCATACCTTCATTCTGAAGCAGTCAGCCATTCTCAACACTTAGGGCTTCCATACAGAACCAGAATGTGGCTCCTCGGAGGCAAAGAAAAAAACCGTCTCGACGCAGCTCATGTTTCTACATCCCCAAACCACCTACCACCGCCACCCAACCTCCCACAATTAACATGTGTATAATGTGAGCAATGGAGTCACCAGGAACATGGTGGGACAGGCCATCGGTGTGATGAAGCAATGCTTCCAATGTCTGAACCGCACGGGGAGAGCCCTCCAGTACACACTGAAGCAGGTGTCCAAGTTCATGGTGTTCTGCTGCACCCTTCATATCATCACCATCATGAGGACACAGGCATTGGCACCAGGAATCCGGAGGACACCTCAGGAGGAGGAGGAGGACACAGGGAGGATATTTCCTGGACGCCTTCGAACTAGACAGGCTGTCGGAGAGTACCTGCTAAGATTTTGTTTCCCATAGGACAACTTCCCTTTCCCACCATGGATCCCCCATTCTCCACCATTTCACCCATCTGAGATGCCCCATCACAGTGTTCCCTTGGTCACCATCCTGTAATAAAAACCACCAACATAAACCTTTTCAGTAAAATCTTTATCCAACAACACATCCAATTATACAAATAAAAATGGAACTATTCACCCTTGTATATTCCCTTAGTCTCTGTCTTGTGCGTTCCCTCGACTTGCCTCGTGTTCCCCAGTGTTTCCCTAGTGACTGCAGCATGACTGGTGGAAGACTGCTGACTTTCATTCGGGGAGACTGCAGATGACCTTGCAGGATGTCCTCGAGCAGCTCTGGACCTTGAGGGCTTCGATTCAAACTGTACCACCTCGACATAGGCAGCAGCCCAGTAATGTTCTGATCTGAGTCCTGTGTATTATAACCCGTTTGTGACCTCGCTGTCCGGGAGCTGCCACATGCACTATCCTTTCCCCCTGCCCTGGCTGCAGTTCGTGCGTGTTCGATGAATCAGCATGTGCAGATTCCGACTCTATACCAGCCTCTAAGGCACACACAGTGGATGTATTTGAGCTGGAGGCTGTGAGTATCAGACTAAGTGATGGGGCTTCACCATCAGTCCTGTGCTGATGCTCTCTCTCTCTGTCTCCTGGAGCTGCTGTGACTGGGAAGCTGGCAGTTTTGGGGTACCATTGGGAAGTGTAAAATCAGAAGGATCGTATTGGGATGAGAGATTGTGGGTGGGTTGGAAAGCAGGAAGTCCATGATCCCACCATCTGCAGCTTGTACATCATCCCAGTCAGCAGGATGTGGGGGGAGGTGGGAGTTAAGAAGGGGCATAAGGCAGGAACATAGCATCATCCTGAATGCTCTCGGCGATGCCGGATGCCACGGGCTCTGTCACAGCCGGTCCCATGATGTGAAGAACCATCTCCTCCCTCAAGCTCAGGGGATGAAGGTATGCCTGGCACTCGCCGGTTCACTTGCTGCTCCCTGTGATTATGGGTCCCCTTGTCCTGCAAGAAAGGAGGCAGAATATTAATGATTGTGTTACATTGTGTTTTGATGATATGCCTGCCATAGCTGAATAGCTGGAGGTAATTGGAGGCAGTGAGAGGTGGGTGTGAGACTGCTATCAGTACAAGGTGTGTGAGGGTGAGGTGGAGTATGTGAATGTTAGGTGTGAGTCCTGAGTGTTAGGGACTGCTGATGGGTGAGTGACGGGGGTGTGGTGTATTGAGCAGTGTGAGAGGTTGGTGATGTTGGGGGTAGGAGGTGCCATTTGGAGATTAATTCAATGACATTGACCACCCGTATGAGCTCATTAAACTTCTTCTGGCTCTGCTGCCAGATTCTCGTGGCGAGAGTTCTTGCATTGACCTCCCTGACCACCTTCACCGATTCCCTTCGGAGGACGTTCCTTGAGAGTCTCCACCCCATCACACGGAAACAGAGCCTCTCTCCTCCTGTCACCCTTCGTAACTAAGACATCCATCCCCACATCCGTGAACCACAGAACCCTCTGTTGCAGTGTGCTATTTACCTTGTCTCCAATTGCAGAATTCACAGTGAGCAGCAGCAGCCTCCAGTGAATCAGTGCATCTTCTCTTTAAGAGGGACAGACTGCGTTTAAAAGCTGAACCTGGCTGAAGCATGTGTCAGCCTCACACACCTTGAGGGCCCTGTTAAGCATCCAGACAGACAGCCGCGCGGTTTAAACGGGGTGGCACGTAGAATTCATGGAAATGAGGAGGCAGCAGGAAGTGTGTTTGTCACCTGCCTCAACAGGAACGGGCACGGGCAGATCATGATCCCTCTGCCCAAAAACACGACGTACTCTCTATTTCTATTTGCTGTTCTCTCTTTCACACTTTCTCACTCTCTGTCTTTCTCTCTCTCTTCACTCACTTTCTCTTGCTCATAAAATAAGAGATTGATGCAGCACAGAAGAAGGCTATTCGGCCCTTTGTGTCAGTGCTGTCTCTTCGAAAGAGCCATATAATTAGTTCTTCTTTCCCCCTCTTTCCCCAGACTCCTGTTTTTCTTTTCCTTTTCAAGTATTTGCTAAATTGCCTTTTGAATGATATTATTGAATCTGCTTCCACCATGTTTTCAGCCAATGCATTCCAGGTCCCAACAACTCGCTGTGGAAGAAAATTCTCCTCATTTCACCTCTGGTTTTTTGTCAATTACCTTCAGTCTCTGTCTTCTTAATACTGAACGTTAGATTTTTGGATTTAGAAACACAGCACTGAAACAGGCCCTTCGGCCCACTGAGTCTGTGCTGACCATTAGCCACCCATTTACACTAATCCTGCACTAATCCCATATTCCTACCACATCCTCACCTGTCCCTATATTCCCCTACCACCTACCTATACTAGGGGCAATTTATAATGGCCAATTTACCTATCAACCTGCAAGACTTTTGGCTGAGGGAGGAAACACACAAACTCCACACAGGCAGTACCCATAATATGAGGCTGCAGTGCTAACCACTGCACCACTGTGCCGCCCCTGTTTCTGACACTGGAAACAGTTTCACATTGATTACCTTATCAAAACCCTTCATAATTTTGAATTTTATATCAAATCTCCCCTTACCTATCACTGCTCTAATGAGAACAATCCCAGCTTTTCGAATCTATCCACGTAACTGTATTCCCAGATCCCTGGTACCATTCTAGTAATTCACCTCTGTATCTTCACTACGTCCTTGACATCCTTACCAATGTGTGGTGATCAGAATTGGACACCATTCTCCATCTGGGACCTAACCAATGATGTATAAATATCAGCATTTCCTCCTGAGTTTTATTACTCTGTGTCTCTCTCTCTAACACCAAGGACACTGCATGCTACTAACTAAGATCTATGTGTTTACACCCTAGGTCTCTCTAATCATGCACTCACTCTATAATGGTATCATTTATTTTATATTTTTTTCTTCTCATACTTCCTACCCAAATGTCTCACTTCACATTTCAATGTGTTAAATTCCATCTGCCATGTTCCTGCCCATTTTACCTGTCAGTCTCTGTCCTCCTGAAGTCTGTTACTGTCCTTCTCACTGTTTATTAACATTTCTGAGTTTCCTTCCATCTGAAAACTTGGACATTACCCCCTCTGTACACAAGCCCACTGCATTAGCATGCAACACCAGGGATCCCAACAGTCACCCTGGGGAACCCCACTGTGTACTTTGCTCCAGCTGAAAAACAGCCATTATTCCCTACTCCCTGATACCTGTCACCTAACTAATTTCTTGCATGCTGGGATTGAAAAAGAAAAAAAAGGACTTCCATTTATGTAGCGCCTTTCATGACAACTGCATGTTCCAAAGCGAGTGACAATCAACGTTTCCTTATAATGCCGACTCACTCTTGTACTGTTGGAAAAAGGGCAGCCAATTTTCGCACAGCAAGATCCCACAAGCAGCAATGTGATAATGACCAGATCTGTTTTTATGATGTTGCTTGATGGATAAATATTGTCCAGGCCACAGGGAATAATTCCCCTGATCTGCTTCTAAATAATCCCATAGGATCATTAGCATCCACCTGAGAGGGCAGATGGGGCCTTGGTTTAACGTTTCATTCGAAAGACTGCTCATCTGATAGCGCAATACTCCCTCAGTACTGTCGCTGCAGTGTCAGCCTTGATTCTTGTGAAAAAGTCATTTCATGACACTTGATCCTGGAAGCTTGTGACTGAAAGGGGAGAGAGCTACAAACTGAGCCCCGGCTGACTTTGGCCCTTTAATCCCATGTGTTTCTAATTGGGTCACACGGCTGTTATATCGTACTTTATCAAACACCTTTTGAAACGATAGGAAAATTGTAAAAGTACAGGCAGGAAAAGTCATAGAAACATATAATAGCATTGCATGGAAGGGGGTCATTTGGTCTATGAAGTCTGTGCTGGCTCTTTTGATGAGTTTCCAGTGAGTTCCACACCCTGGATCTTTCCCAGATCCTTGATCTTTTCCCCTTAATATCTAACCAAATCACTTTTTGAATCTACTTTTGAATCTGTATCCTTCAGCCTATCATACAATAATTTGCAAATCCGAAACAAAAATTGCATTACAATAATCCCCATGTCAACTCTGCTCCTTTTTTCCAATCACCATAAATCTATGTCCTCTGGTTAATGGCCCCTCATACATTAGAAACATTATATAATTTATATAAACCCTTCATGATGTTAAATATCCCTATTTAATCACCTTGTAAATGTCCCTGCTCCAAGGAAAACAATCCCAGCTACATAACTGTAATCCCCCATCCCTGGAAAAGTTCCAGTAAAACTCTTCTGTCCCCTCTCCAAGGTTTCATGTCCTTCCTAAAGTGTGGTTTCCAGTATTGGACACAATACTACAGATGGAGCCGGACTAGTCTTTTCTACAGGGTTAACACAATATCCTGGCCTGTCTACTCTGTGTCTCTATTAATCAAGCTTAGGAATCTATTTGCTTTGTGAACTGTTTGTTAACCTGTCCAGTTACTTTCAAAGATTGCATACAAACACCTCAGGTCTCTCTGTTACTCTCAATAGCTTTAAAGTTGTGCCATTCAGCTTGTATTATCCCTGGTCATTCATCTGCATGCAGCTCAACATCACCTTCTCAAGGGCAATTATGGATGGACAATAAATGCTGGCCTAGTCAACGACACCCACATCCCATGAACGGATAATATATATCAAATCTTCCGACAATGTATCACCTCACACATCTGCCATGCCAATTAAATATTAGGAAGACTGCAGCCGTTGTTTTCAAACCCCATGTCAAAAGTTTCCTAGCTACAGACTGGATCTCTCTCCTTGGCAACTGTCTGAAACTAAAGCAAACTGTTCACAACCTGGTTTCATAGTTGATGCTGCGACGAGCTTCCTGCTAAATATTACTAAAACAGCCTACTTACACTTCCATATCATCACCCAACTTTGCCCCTCTCTCAGCTCTTCTGCTGATGAAACACTCCCCCTTGCCTGTGTTACCTGTAGACTCGACTAGTCCAACACACTCCTGGCTGGTCTCCCACATTCTACCCTCCATAACCCTGAGGTGATCCAATGCACTGCTGCCCATGTCCTAACTCACACCAAGTCCTGTTCACCCATTACCCCCTGTACTCACTGACCTACATTGGCTCCTGGTCAGCAACACCTCAATTTTAAAACTCTCAGCCTTCTTTTCAAATCCTTCATTATCTCACTCCTCCTTATCTGTGTAATCTCCTCCAGCCCGACAACCCTCCGAGATATCTGCACTCATCTATTTCTGGCCTCTTGAGCATCTCCGAGTTTAATTGCTCTACCATTGGTGGTCCTGCCTTCAGCTGCCGAGGCCCTATGCTCTGGAAGAGGAGAGCAGAACTTCCAGGGAGGAATTCCTGGAAGATAAATGTCAGTGAATTAAACACTAAAATAAAAGCAAAATATTGCGGATGCTGAACACTGGAAATACTCAGCAGGTCTGGCAGCATCTGTGCAGAGAGAAACAGAGTTAATGTTTCAGATCTGTGACCCTTCATCAGAACTGGTAAACGTTAGAAATGTAACAGTCTTTGAGCAAGTGAAAGAGGGGAAGGGGGAAGAAGAACAAGAAGGAGGGACTGTGATGGGACAGAGAGGGGATAGATTAAATTACAGACTGTTACATTCCTAACGTTTACCAGTTCTGATGAAGGGTCAGAGACCGGAAACATTAACTCTGTTTCTCTCTACACAGATGCTGCCAGACCTGCTGAGTATTTCCAGCACTTTCTGGTCTCATCCCTGAGCTTTGGAATTCTCTCCCCAAACCCTAAATGCAATAAGCTGCACTGAGTCCAGTTTTAGGGAGTCCTGCTTGGACAGAGTACTAAATGCAGTAAAGTTATCGAGAGATTGAATTTTAAGTGATCGAAGAGTCGATCTCTTTCCAACAATTTGTTAATTTTACATTTAGCATTTCACTTAATTTTAAGCTGCATTTGTACTTTATTTCACAATCTGTTTGTGAGAATTGGACAGTTAATTGATGCTGATGGAAAAGGAAGGTCAGTGTCAGCTTGGATATAAAACTGGCTTAATGACAGAAAACAGTGAGTTGCGGTAAATAGTTGGTATTCAAACTGGAGAAAAATAGACAGTAGTGTTCCCCAAGGGTTAGTGCTAGGAACACTGTTTTATTCTGATATGTATAAATGATTTGGATAATGGCTTACAGAGAAACATTTCAAAATTTGCAGGTGATACCAAACTTGGAGGCGGGGCAGGCATTGAGGTTGATACCAATCGATGTAAGAGGACAGAGATAGGCTAGCAGAATGGGCAGACGAGAGGCAAATGGAATTTAATACAGACAAGTGTCAAGTGCTGCATTTTATCAGAAGTAACAGGGAGAGGCAATATACACTTAATGGTAAAGTTCGAAAGAGTGTGCAGAGACAAAGGGACATGGGCTTCATGCACATAGATCCCTGAAGGTGGCAGGATATATTGAGAGAGTCGTCATTAAAGCATATGGGATCTTGGGCTACATAGATAGAGGTGGTGAGTTCAGAAGAAGGAAAGTTATGCTGTAACTTTATGAAGCTCTGGTTAGGCCCCAACTGGAGTACTGCATCCAGTTCTGTTCATCACACTTTAGGAAGGATGTGAGGGTCATTGACAGGGTGTAGAGGAGGTTTACTTTAATGGTTCCAGAGATGGAGGATTTTCAGTACAGTATAGTCTGTAAAAGCTGGGATTGTCTTCCTTGGAGTAATGGAGATTGAGGGGAGATTTGATACATGTATACAAGATGATGACCTGTTTGGATAAGGTAGACAGGAAAAGATGTTCCCATTAGCTGATGGTACAAGGACTGGAGTTAAGATTGAGGGCAAGAGTTAAGGGGGATGTGATGAACAACATTTTTACACAACGAGTGGTAATGGCCTGGAAATCATTGCCTACGAGGGTGGTGGAAGCAGAGAAGGTGAATTATTTCAAAAGTATATTGGATGAACACTTGATGTAAATAAACTTGCAGGAATATGGAGTCAGAGCTGGGGTATGAGACTGGCTGGATTTATCTACAAAGAGCTGGCATGGACTCGATGAGCAGAATGGCCTAATTCTGTGCTGAAATGACTATGACTCTACGACTCTCTGACAGGGGAATACTATTACTACTTTTAGTTTAGTTTAGAGATACAGCACTGAAACAGGCCCTTCGGCCCAGCGAGTCTGTGCAGACCATCAACCACCCGTTTATACTAATCCTACACTAATTCCATATTGCTACCACATCCCCACCTGTCCCTATGTTTCCCTACCACCTACCTATACTACAGGCAATTGCTAATGGCCAATTTACCGATCAACCTGCATGTCTTTGGCATGTGGGTCGAAACCGGAGCACCCGGAGGAAACCCACGCAAACACAGGGAGAACTGGCAAACTCCACACAGGCAGTACCTAGAATTGAACCCGGGTCACTGGAGCTGTGAGGCTGCGGTGCCAACCACTGCGCCACTGTGCTACCCTATACTGCGAAAGTTTATAATGGACTGGGCAGTATCACCCTGTGGAACCCCGTGATGTAAGTGAAATGTTTGATGCCCCAGAACGTGGTTAACAAATGTCCTTCACAAACAGAGTAAATCAGTTCAGTTCCACTGACAATTCTGGAGTCATTCACAATGGGGAGTAATTTCTCCTCGTTTTCTCTACATAGGACAGCAGTCAGGCTTTTCACTGTGTCCACCACCTCCATGTTGAAAGTCTTGTCAGGGTTAGGTGAGATAAGACACGTTGCCTGGGCGACAGCTTTCTTCAATTGTGTTGCTGCTTCTATGCTCACTTCAGTCCAACCGGGTTAAACCTGGTCATCACCATCATTAGGTAGTTCATAAAGAGGAGTCACAGTCTCTGCAAATCGAGGGATGAGAGTCCACTGATACCCCACCAGCCTGAGGATAGGACACAGGGCAGGACTTTGAGGTGGACAGGGGTAGATACTGGATGAGGGTCCACTGATACCCAGCAGCCTGAGGATAGGACACAGGGCAGGACTTTGAGGTGGACAGGGGTAGATACTGGATGAGGGTCCACTGATACCCCAGCAGCCTGAGGATAGGACACAGGGCAGGACTTTGAGGTGAACAGGGGTAGACACTGGATGGTCTCGACCTGATGCTGGTGTGGGCTGATGCAGGATGATCTGATCTGGGCACGTAGAAAGGTGACACGGTCTTGCACCAGTTAGGCCTTACGTGGATGGCCTTTTAGTCCAGCTCCCAAAGTAACTGCAGTAGTTCCTGTAAAAGGGTTAAATATGTGGACACGTCTGTGGTGATGAGAAGATCATCGACATATTGCAGCAAGCAGGAAGACTGTGAAAATCTCAGAAGGGACCCGGCTACACGTTTGTTGAAAATAGTGGGGTTATTGTGGAACCCCTTGTGACAGACATGTCCAGGAGTACCTCTGTTCCTCAGAAGTGAATGTGAATTTAATTTGTTTCTCTAGTTTTACTGGGATACTACAATAACCATTAGAGATATCCAGGGTGGAGAAGACAGCCCTGCCACTGAGAATACGGGAGAGTAGGGTGGGTGTCTATCAGACAACCGGGTTCACGCAGGGTTGACTGAATTGAGTTTGTGGTGGTCAATAGTCAGTCACCAGCTGCCATCCGGTTTTCCAACCAGTCAAATCGGGCAGTTAGAAGGGAACATGGCTTCATGAACTACACCCTGGTATAACAATGACATGATATTGTCTGGAATGCATGACATAATCTCAGCTCGGTAAGAATACTGCTTCATGGATCATGCAATGGTTAGTTAATTTCTTCGGGTCTGCTCTTGCTTGCATAGTCATCTTTATGGGTTGTGGATACACTCGACACCGACTCGAGAATCACCTGTACCTCAGGGTGATCAGAGGTGTCTGGTTCCCACTCCTCTGATATTTTAATCATGAATATTGAGGTTACACTGGACACCAGAGTAGGGGTATGTTTTAATGTTCTACAATGTACAAATATCGGGATAATCAATTACTGCTGATTACCTTTGAGCACATTACTGCCCAGTAGTCCCTGTCCATTATGCAGGATCATATAGAAGGCAGGCAGGACTTTGACATGAGCTGTGTTCCCTCTCCTACACCACTGTAAGATCTGATCCAGGGTCACAGATTAACCAAAAGGAGGTCGAAGGGTCACAAGCAGTTTATTGAGGAGTAACAGTTCAAATACAGCACAAAATCAGAATAGACATAGTGGACATACGGCCTGTGGCAGGTGAGAAAGGCTTTCTGGCTATGGATCAAATGTAAGAAGCTATTATGAAAGACGTTATAGCAGGACACACAGAATAATTCAAGGTGATCAGGCAGAGTCAACATGCTTTTGTGAAACGGAAACCATGTTTAACCAATTTATTGAAGTTCTTTGAAGAAGTAACAGGTGCTGTGGATAAAGGGGAACTGGTGGATGTACAATACTTAGATTTCCAGAAGGGATTTCATAATGTGCCACATCAAAGTTCATTGCGGAATATAAAAGCTCATGGTGTAGGGGGCAACCTATTGGCTTGGATAGAAGATTGGCTAGCTAACAGGAAACAGAGAGCAGGCTTAAATGGATCATTTTCTGTTTGGCAAGATGTAACGAGTGGAGTGTCACAGGGATCAGTGCGGGTGCCTTAGCTCTTTACAATTTATATAAATCACTTGGATGAAGGGGCCAAAGGTATGTTTGCTAAATTTGCTGATGACAGAAACGTCGGTCAGACAGTATGTTGTGACGTGGACACAAGTGAACCACAAAGGGGTAGATAGATTGAGTGATTGGGCAAAGATCTGGTAAATGGAGTATAATGTGGGAAAATATGAAATTGTCCATTTTGGCAGGAAGAATAAAAATTAAGCATATAATCACAATGGTGAGAGATTTCAGAGCTCTACCATCCAGGGGGAACTGAGAGTCCTTGTGCATGAATTGTAAAAGGTTAATATGTAGGCATTGCAAGTAGTTAGGAAAACTAATAGAATGTTATTGGCTATTGCAGGAGGAATTGAATACAAATGTAGGGAGGTTACGTTTCAGTTATATAGGGAGACCACTTCTGGAATACTGTGTACAGTATTGGTCTCCTCATTTAAGGACAGGTGGAAATGCATTCGAAGCAGTTCAGAGATGGTTTACTAGACTAATGCCTGGAATGGGGGTGTTCTCTAATGAGGAAAGGCTGGACAGGCTAGGCTTATGTCAGCTGGAGTTTAGAAGAGTAAGAGGCGACTTGATTGAAACTTATAAGATTCTGAGTGTGGGACAGAGCAAATGAGGCCGACAGAGAGAGAAAGAACGAGAGAGAGAGAGCTCAATTCATCTGCTGCTAAAAACCTCATCCATGCCTTTTTTTATCTCGAGACTTGACTATTCTAACACACTCCTGGCTGGTCTCCCACATCCTACTCTCTGTAACCTGTGGTCATCCAAAACTCTGCTGCCATCTTCTTCTTTCTTTTGGGCCTCCTTATCTCGAGAGACAATGGATACGCGCCTGGAGGTGGTCAGTGGTTTGTGAAGCAGCGCCTGGAGTGGCTATAAAGGCCAATTCTGGAGTGACAGGCTCTTCCACAGGTGCTGCAGAGAAATTTGTTTGTTGGGGCTGTTGCACAGTTGGCTCTCCCCTTGCGCCTCTGTCTTTTTTCCTGCCAACTACTAAGTCTCTTCGACTCGCCACAATTTAGCCCTGTCTTTATGGCTGCCCGCCAGCTCTGGCGAATGCTGGCAACTGACTCCCACGACTTGTGATCAATGTCACACGATTTCATATCGCGTTTGCAGACGTCTTTATAACGGAGACATGGACGGCCGGTGGGTCTGATACCAGTGGCGAGCTCGCTGTACAATGTGTTTTTGGGGATCCTGCCATCTTCCATGCGGCTCACATGGCCAAGCCATCTCAAGCGCCGCTGACTCAGTAGTGTGTATAAGCTGGGGATGTTGGCCGCTTCAAGGACTTCTGTGTTGGAGATATAGTCCTGCCACCTGATGCCAAGTATTCTCCGAAGGCAGCGAAGATGGAATGAATTGAGACGTCGCTCTTGGCTGGCATACGTTGTCCAGGCCTCGCTGCCGTAGAGCAAGGTACTGAGGACACAGGCCTGATACACTCGGACTTTTGTGTTCCATGTCAGTGCGCCATTTTCCCACACTCTCTTGGCCAGTCTGGACATAGCAGTGGAAGCCTTACCCATGCGCTTGTTGATTTCTGCATCTAGAGACAGGTTACTGGTGATAGTTGAGCCTAGGTAGGTGAACTCTTGAACCACTTCCAGAGCGTGGTCGCCAATATTGATGGATGGAGCATTTCTGACATCCTGCCCCATGATGTTCGTTTTCTTGAGGCTGATGGTTAGGCCAAATTCATTGCAGGCAGACGCAAACCTGTTGATGAGACTCTGCAGGCATTCTTCAGTGTGAGATGTTAAAGCAGCATCGTCAGCAAAGAGGAGTTCTCTGATGAGGACTTTCCGTACTTTGGACTTCGCTCTTAGACGGGCAAGGTTGATCAACCTGCCCCCTGATCTTGTGTGGAGGAAAATTCCTTCTTCAGAGGATTTGAACGCATGTGAAAGCAGCAGGGAGAAGAAAATCCCAAAAAATGTGGGTGCGAGAACACAGCCCTGTTTCACACCACTCAGGATAGGAAAGGGCTCTGATGAGGAGCCACCATGTTGAATTGTGCCTTTCATATTGTCATGGAATGAGGTGATGATACTTAGTAGCTTTGGTGGACATCCGATCTTTTCTAGTAGTCTGAAGAGACCACGTCTGCTGACGAGGTCAAAGGCTTTGGTGAGATCAATGAAAGCAATGTAGAGGGGCATCTGTTGTTCACGGCATTTCTCCTGTATCTGACGAAGGGAGAACAGCATGTCAATAGTCGATCTCTCTGCACGAAAGCCACACTGTGCCTCAGGGTAGACGCGCTCGGCCAGCTTCTGGAGCCTGTTCAGAGCGACTCGAGCAAAGACTTTCCCCACTATGCTGAGCAGGGAGATTCCACGGTAGTTGTTGCAGTCACCGCGGTCACCTTTGTTTTTATAGAGGGTGATGATGTTGGCATCGCGCATGTCCTGGGGTACTGCTCCCTCGTCCCAGCACAGGCATAGCAGTTCATGTAGTGCTGAGAGTATAGCAGGCTTGGCACTCTTGATTATTTCAGGGGTAATGCTGTCCTTCCCAGGGGCTTTTCCGCTGGCTAGGGAATCAATGGCATCACTGAGTTCCGATTTGGTTGGCTGTATGTCCAGCTCATCCATGACTGGTAGAGGCTGGGCTGCATTGAGGGCAGTCTCAGTGACAGCATTCTCCCTGGAGTACAGTTCTAGGTAGTGCTCAACCCAGCGGTCCATCTGTTTGCGTTGGTCAGTGATTATGTCCCCCGATTTAGATTTGAGGGGGGTGATCTTCTTGATGGTTGGCCCAAGAGCTCTCTTCATGCCATCATACATTCCTCTGATGTTTCCGGTGTCTGAGGCCAGCTGAATATGACTGCATAGGTGTTGCCAGTAGTCGTTTGCGCAACGCCTAGCTGTTCTTTGTGCAGTACTTCTGGCTGCTTTAAGTGCTGCGGATGTTAAATCGCTGGGGGCTTTCTTGTAGTTCAAAAGTGCAATGCGCTTAGCGGCTATGACAGGTTCCAGCTCTTCATTATGAGATTGAAACCAGTCTGCATTTCTCTTCGCACTTTTGCCGTAGGTGGTCAAAGCTGACTCATAGATGGCGTCTCTGATGTGGGCCCACTTGGTCTCAGCATCCCCTGTGGGAGTGTTTTGAAGGGCTGTTACAAGTGAATTTAGAAATTTTTGTAACAGCTGTGGGTGAGAAATTCTGCTCGTGTTGATGCGCGGGTGGCCCTTCTGCTTGGAATGATGCAACTTCTTTGGTCTGAGTCTAACCTTGCTGCACACCAGGGAGTGGTCGGTGTTGCAGTCCGCACTGTGGAAGCTGCGTGTGATTTGAACACTGTTTAAGGCGGCTCGCCTTGTGACAATGAGGTCTAGCTGGTGCCAACGACGTGATCTTGGGTGCCTCCATGAAACCTGGTGACAGGGTTTAGTGTGAAAGAACGAGTTGGTGATGCAGAGGTTATGATAGGTACACAACTCAAGCAGTCTCTGCCCGTTCTCATTCATCCTTCCAACGCCATAGCGCCCAAGGCAGGAGGGCCATGAGTCATGGTCGGCCCCAACCCTGGCATTAAAGTCCCCCAGCAGGAATAGGTGTTCGGTGTTGGGGATGCTGCTAATGATGTTATGGAGTTGTTCATAGAACTGGTCTTTAGCTTCAGGTGCGGAACAGAGTGTTGGAGCATAGATGCTGAGTAGGTGTACTGGACCAGAGGTGGTGAGCAGTCGGATGGACAGTATGCGTTCCGAGCCATTTGAGGGAGGCTTTATCATGCTGAGCAAGGAGTTTCTGATGGCGAAGCCCACTCCATGCTGTCTTGGTTCTTCAGGATCCCTGCCCTGCCAGAAGAAGGTGTAGTCTTGCTCTGCTAGAGAGCCACTCGCGGGGAGGCGAGTCTCCTGAAGTGCTGCAATGTCCACATTGAGTCTACTGAGCTCGTTGTTAATGATGGCGGTCTTCCGAGAATCGTTGATTTGTGTAAGGTCTTCCGACAGGCCAGGACACATAGTTCTGACGTTCCAGCTTGCAAAGCGAAGGGCTGGTACCTTCTTTCCTTTTTTCATGTTGTTTGGTGCGGTGTATCAGTCCACCTTTCGGGCAATGACCCTGAGCTCCAAGCACCCATTGAAGCAGGCAGACTGTGGCGGGACAGAACCTTATTGACCGGGGGCTGCCCGGTTTGAGGCGGGCGGTAGCTGTCCAGTGAGGTGCAATGACCTCTCCCACCGACAAAGGCAACCCGTGGCGCCCAGTTTCTACGCCAATTTATCTGGACTTATAACCCGTAACTGCTGCCTTCCGTGTTGTTTCAGTCGCTGTGAGGCAACTATGGAGTGACCTCTCCATGGCGCATGCCTGGGCAAATTTATGGAGGTTGAGAGTTGCCCAGTCGTCAAAACCCCCCTCTCGGCCTTTCTGGTGGGGTCCAAAGGAGTGCAGGACACGACGTTTGGCACCAGTATGGCTGCAGGAACTGCCGGAAACATGCCAAAGGTGACACATGACCGCCTACGGGGTTCCGCTCCGGATTTTCTGTTAGGGTTTACTCCCTTAGCCTTGGTCTCTCCCGAGACGCCCACAAGGCAGTGGGGTTGTTGGGGCCCCTACACAGGTGTAGGATGGTGCCGGTGGGAGGAGGGGATGCAAGGGGGAGGGGTAGAGGGAGGGGGTGGGGGGGTGCAGGGGAAGGGGGTGCGGGGTGAAGATGGTGCGAGGGGGGGCGGGCTGGGACGGGGTTGTGAGGGGGTGAGATGAGAGGGTGGAGCAGGGAAGGGGACGGGGGTGGGGGGGGTGGAAGGTGGGTAAGGGGGGGAGGGGGGGTGGAATCTGGTGCAGGTAATAAGCCATTTCCTCAGTGCCCACCATCGACGTCCGGAAAGCTCATCCACGTCCTTCGGGAGGTGAAGCATCATTTGGCAGACTTAGAGGTGATTACATTTGTTAAGTGTTTTTTTTTGCAGTGGTTTAAATAAAGGCATGCAGCATTGCCGACAGTGCGCTGCAGATGCTCTCCGAGCCATCTCCCGCGGGCGCTTTGAAGTTGCGGCCGGGGGGGCCGTTCGTGGATGTTTTGGGTGTTCGGGGCACCTTTTCCCAGGACTTCTCTCGGGTCCCGCAGCTCCTTCTTCACCTCAATGGACTTACCGCATGCCGTGGCTGCAGACACTCTGGACTGTGAAGACAGCAGGATCGGAGATTGAAGTATCGGCAGCTGTTCTCGTCAGTTTCATCCGGATCAATTCCATTGAGAAAACAAAGAGCAGGTGTGGCTGGGGGAGGGCAGTGGGCCCAGGTAACATACACTAAACTAACTGTTAACTTTTCGATAGGGCAAAAATGAACTGATTTAAAGAGCCAGGGGAATTTAAACAGTTTAAGAGGGCAGATTGGGGGAGAAAACGTTAGGGATGGGAGCAGATGGCCATGGATAGAGTTGAGCAGCAAGGGAGCTTCCTAGGGAGCTTCCAGCCCAGGAGCCATCTTGAAGTGATTGAACCTGTGGTCATCCAAAACTCTGCTGCCATCTTCTAATTTACACCAAATTCTGTTCACCCAACATCCCTGTGCTCACTGACCTGCATTGGCTCTTGGTCCAGTAACACCTCAATTTTAATATTCTCACTCATGTGATCAAATCCCTCCATGTCCTCACCCCTCAGATTATCCCAATCCCCTGTTCATTTCCAATGTTCCTGAAACATGTTCATCTTATTTCCAATTCCCGCTTAAAAGTGAGTTTCTTTCCCTCTGTCACTCTTCATATAACATAGAACAAAGAGCATAGAACAGTACAGCACAGTACAGGCCCTTCGGCCCACGATGTTGTGCCGAACCTTTAACCTACTCTAAGATCAAACTAACTACCTACCCTTCATTCTCCTATCATCCATGTACCTATCCAAGAGTCGCTTAAATTTCCCTAATGTATCTGCTTCTACTACCACCACTGGCAGCGGATTCCACGCACCCACCACTCTCTGTGTAAAGAACCTACCTCTGACATCTCCCTGAAACCTTCCTCCAGTCACCTTACAATTATGCCCACTAGTGATAGCCCTTTCCACCTGGGAAAAAGTCTCTGGCTATCCACTCTATCTATGCCTCTCATCATCTTGTACCCCTCTATCAAGTCACCTCTCATCCTTCTTCGCTCCAATGAGAAAAGCCCTAGCTCCCTCAATCTTTCTTCATAAGACATGCCCTCCAGTCCAGGCAGCATCCTGGTAAATCTCCTCTGCACCCTCTCTAAAGCTTCCATACCCTTCCTTTAATGAGGCGACCAGAACTGAACACAATATTCCAAGTGTGGTCGAACCAGGGCCTTATAGAGCTGCAGCATAACCTCGCAGCCCTTAAACTCAATCCCCCTGCTAATGAAAGCCAACACACCATACGCCTTCTTAACAACCCTATCAACTTGGGTGGCAACTTTGAGCGATCTCTGGACATGGACCCCAAGATCCCTCTGTTCCTCCACACTATCAAAAACCCTGTCTTTAAGCCTGTATTCTGCATTCAAATTCGACCTACCAAAATGAATCACTTCACACTTTTCCAGGTTGAACTCCATCTGCCACTTCTCAGCCCAGCTCTGCATCCTGTCAATGTCCCGTTGCAACCTGCAACAGCCTTCCACACTATCCACAACTCTAGCAACCTTCGTGTCATCGGCAAACTTGCTAACCCAGCCTTCCACTTCCTCATCCAAGTCATTTATAAAAATCACAAAGAGCAGAGGTCCCAGAACAGATCCCTGCAGAACACCACTGGCCACCGAGCTCCATGCTGAATACTTTCCATCTACTAACGCCCTCGGTCTTCTATGGGCCAGACAATTTTGTATCCAGACAGCCACAGTGTGGTTTTCCTGACCACACATTTCATCTCTCCTGCTGCACTCATGCTGTGGAAGCTTGGATCCATAAAATGGTGTGAGCTGCACTGCCGGTCACATCCAGCACATTGTACAGGACACCCAGGCTGGCCGGGGTGCTCGTGTCGGTGTAACGTGTGTGTGTCTGTAGTGTGAGGAGAGGTCTGAATATGAAGTCGATCAGCCATTTCAGCAACTTTGATGTACGTCTTTGATACTTGGTCCTTGCATGTATACTGACCACCTGTGTTAGTCACTCTCAGCTGAACATACATTCAGCAGCACGAGGATCCCCCTCTAGTGTTAGTTAAAAGGACCAGGCGTCCAACTTGCAGGTGAGGGGCTTTTGACTTACTTCTGTTATTACAAAGTTAGTGGAGGTGCTGTGGATGGTTTTCTGGAGGTTGTGTTATGAGCTGCTGCAGACATTCAGGGATGAGAGAGGACTTGGTGACACAACTCTGTACGATGAATGGGGACTGTAGTTACAGTGTCTCTGCGTCTGTAACATGATCAACAAATGGAGCAGAAGCTGCAGAGAGAGTGAAAGCTCTGGAAAGAAAGAGGAGGAATGGCCTCTGCCCTACCCACCCTGGGTTTCCAAGAGCAAAAAGAGCAGTGGTCCTAATATTGAGCCCAGGGGAACACCACTGTATACTCCCATTGAGTCTGAACAACAACCTTTCACCACTTCTCTCTGTTTACTGTTCCTTAGCCAATGTTATATCCACACTGTCACTGTATGTTTAATCCATAGTGTTCAGTTTTCCTAATTTGTCTATTGAATGTCACTTGATCGAACATCTTTTGAAAGTCCATATGTATAACTTCAATCACACCACCCTCATCAACCCTCTCCATTGTTTTACCTCACCACCACCTCTCTCCACTCCTCCACTGTTGTTAAATTATCAGACTGATTATCCGACACCCAGCACTGGATGAGCAGAAATTTCCTCCAATTAAATATTGGGAAGACTGAAGCCATTGTTTTCACTCCCCACTCCAACTCTGTTCCCTTGCTATTGATTCCATCCCTCTTCCTGGTGACAGTCTGAGATTGAGACAATATGTTTACATCCTTGGTGTCACATTTCATCACAACATGAGCTTTAACCTCATTTTCAGGGTAGAATTACAACCGCCTATTGCGACCTCAGTAACATCGCCTGACTTCACCCCTGTCTCAGCCCATCTGCTGCTGAAACCTCATTCATGCCTTCGTCACCTCTCGATGTGACTATTCCAACTCACTCCTGGCTGATCTCCCACATCTACTCTCTGTAAACATGAGGTCATCCAAAACTCTGCTACCCATGTCTTAGCTCACACCAAGTCCCGTTCATCTATCACTGACTGACATTGGCTCCCAGTCAAGCAATGTCTTGATTTTAAAATTCTTATCCTTGTTTTCAGATCCCTCCATGGCCTCGCCCCCCGCCCCATATCTCTGTAATCTCCTCCAGCTCCAGAACCCATCGAGACATCTGTGCTCCTCTAATTCTGGTCTCTTTTACATCCGTTATTTTAATCACTGCACCACTGGCGACCGTGCCTTCAGCTGCCGGGGCCCAAGCTGCAGTATCCTCCCTACACATCTCCGCCTCTGCACCTCTCCATCTCACCTTCCTCCTTTAAGACATTCCTTGAAACCTTCCTCTTTGGCTAACCTGTTGGTCCTTTGACCTAATATCTCCTGTTGTATCTCAGTTCGCACTTTGCTTCATAATGCTCCTGTGAAGCACCTTGGGATTTTTTATTACATTAAAGGCAATATCTAAATATAAATTGTTGTTTTTGTTGTTGTTTGCCAGACATCAATAGTCTTTAGCATATCCAGGTTGCTAACCATTTACTATCCAATGTTTTTACAAGCAACAAGTATTTTTCTCTTGGGTTGTCACGTCTACAAATGTCCCCAGTCGTGACACTAGTCTGACTAGTCAGTAATTACAGCATTTATCGCATATCTCCTTTTTTAAACAGGATGTAAGATTTACAATCCTCCAATCCTCTGTCATCACACCCATATCCAAGGAGGATTGGAAGATTCTGGACAGTGCCTCTGCTATTTCCACTATTCCTTCCCTCAGAAACCCCTATACATCCATTCAGACTGGGTAAGAGTTCCAGTTTATTGTGGTACAAAAAGGTGTTGGATTGAAAGGTGTTAACTGAAACTGTTTGTTCAGTGACTGTAATTAATGTCACTCTCCATGGACCGAATTGTGTCACAGGAGGGTTTCCCTCTTCTATTAATATGGGACTCCTTTCGATGTGTTATCCCATACTGTCAGCGGGAGCATCACGCCCGGCACTCACAGGGATCAGCGGCTCCAGAGAGAGGGAGAGGATAGATCAGAATCTGAGAACAATAGGTCAGAATCTGAGAACAATGGGTCAGAATCTGAGAACAATGGGTCAGAATCTGAGAACAATGGGTCAGAGTCTGAGAACAATGGGTCAGAATCTGAGAACAATGGGTCAGAGTCTGAGAACAATGGGTCAGAGTCTGAGAACAATGTGTCAGAATCTGAGAACAATGGGTCAGAGTCTGAGAACAATGGGTCAGAGTCTGAGAACAATGGGTCAGAATCTGATAACAATGGGTCAGAATCTGAGAACAATGGGTCAGAGTCTGAGAACAATGGGTCAGAATCTGAGAACAATGGGTCAGAATCTGAGAACAATGGGTCAGAATCTGAGAACAATGGGTCAGAATCTGAGAACAATGGGTCAGAATCTGAGAACAATGGGTCAGAATCTGAGAACAATAGATTGGAATGTTACAACAATGAGCAAGAGTTTATCCTCAGAACTTCACGATCTTTCTACACATTATGATCGGTTCTCATTAGACTTTCGCATCTACCTCGCACTTCGGATTGCTCAATACATTTATTATCCCATCCTCGGTGTTGTTGGTGTCCCTGGTTAGTATCTGTTTCCAGGTATTTATTCCTTAAACCATGTTTAACTGTATTATATTCCTGTAATTTACTCTACCCTCCTTGCTGCTGTTGTTAATCCCGGTGAATATCTCCAGTAATTACCTTGATTAACCATGTTTAACTGCATTACTGCTCCTGTAATTTACTCTGCCCTCCTTTCTGCTGTTGTTATTTCTGCTGAATCTCTATCTCCAGAAATCAGCTGCATAAACCACTGCGAACGGTATTTCAGTTCTTGTAATTTACTGTCTCCTCTTTGCTGCTGATACTGTCACTATTTCCAGCTAGGAGATCTGTAAACCCTGTTTACTGAAATACTGTTCTGGAACGTAAATTGTGGGAAGCGAGAAGACAGTGTCATTGGTCCATTGGTCTCCATCACAAACTCCATCCCCTATCTGTGAACCACATACCCGATCCTGAGGCTGAACCAGACAGTTTACAACCTCTGTGTTCTATTTTTACCTTACTTGAGTTCATCTCCAAATTCTCTCCATCACCAACCCTGTCTACTACCACCTGAGTAATATCACCCGTCTCCACTTCTGCCTCAGCCCATCTGCTGCATAAACCCTCATATGTGCCTTTGTTAAATCCACACTTGACGATTCCGAATCTCTCCTGGTCACCCTCCCAGTTATAAACCTCCATAAACCACAGCCCATCCAGAACTCTGCTGCCTGTATCCTAACTCACACCAAATCCCGATCACCCATCACCCCTGTGCTCACTGATCTACATTGGCTCCCGGTCTGGCAGCACCTTAATTTTAATATTCTCATTCTTGAGTCTGAATCACTCCATGGACTCACCACTCCATTAGTCCCATTCCCCTGTGCATTTCCCATATTTCTGCAAATAATATGCCTTCAATCTTTTCTAAATTCTCTTTTTAAAGTGAATTTCTTTCTCTCTGTATCTGTTCCTAGCCACGATTTTCAACTCTACAGACCCACTGGTGCTGAGGGCGCAGAAGATGGGACCCATAAAATGATGCGAACCACACAGCCGGCCACTTCTAGTGTGGTCAGCACAGTGTTCCATGGTGGGCAGTACACTTGTGTGGTCAGCACAGTGCCCAATGGTGGACAGAGCTCTAGTATGGTTAGCACAATGCCCCATGCTGGATACGGCTCTCGTATGGTCAGCACAATGCCCCATGCTGGACAGGGCTCGAGTATGGTCAGCACAATGCCCCATGCTGGACAGGGCTCCAGTATGGTCAGCACAGTGCCCCATGCTGGACAGGGCTCTAGTATGGTCAGCACAATGCCCCATGCTGGACAGGGCTCGAGTATGGTCAGCAAAATGCCCCATGCTGGACAGGGCTCTAATAAGATCAGCACAGTGCCCCATGCTGGACAGGGCTCTAGTATGATCAGCACAGTGCCTCATGCTGGACACGGCTGTAGTATGGTCAGCACAGTGCCTCATGCTGGACAGGGCTCTAGAGTGGTCAGCATAGTGCCCCATGCTGGACAGGGCTCTAGTGTGGTTAGCACAATGCACCATGCTGGACAGGGCTCTCGTATGGTCAGCACAATGCCCCATGCTGGACAGGGCTCTCGTATGGTCAGCACAATGCCCCATGCTGGACAGAGCTCCAGTATGGTCAGCACAGTGCCTCATGCTGGACAGGGCTCCAGAGTGGTTAGCACAATGCCCCATGCTGGACAGGGCTCTCGTATGGTCAGCACAATGCCCCATGCTGGACAGGGCTCTAGTATGGTCAGCACAATGCCCCATGCTGGACAGGGCTCTAGTATGGTCAGCAAAGTGCCCCATGCTGGACAGGGCTCTAGAGTGGTCAGCATAGTGCCCCATGCTGGACAGGGCTCTAGTGTGGTTAGCACAATGCCCCATGCTGGATACGGCTCTCGTATGGTCAGCACAATGCCCCATCCTGGACAGGGCTCTAGTATGGTCAGCACAATGCCCCATGCTGGACAGGGCTCTAGTATGGTCAGCACAATGCCCTATGCTGGACAGGGCTCCAGTATGGTCAGCACAATGCCCTATGCTGGACAGGGCTCTAGTATGGTCAGCACATTGCCCCATGCTGGACAGGGCTCTAGTATGGTCAGCACAATGCCCCATGCTGGACAGGGCTCTAGTATGGTCAGCACAGTGCCCCATGCTGGACAGGGCTCTAGTATGGTCAGCACAGTGCCCCATGCTGGACAGTGCTCCAGTATGGTCAGCACAGTGCCTCATGCTGGACAGTGCTCTAGTATGATCAGCACAATGCCCCATGCTGGACAGGGCGCTAGTGTGGTCAGCACAATGCCCCATGCTGGACAGGGCTCTAGTATGGTCAGCACAATGCCCCATGCTGGACAGTGCTCCAGTATGGTCAGCACAATGCCCCATGCTGGACAGGGCTCTAGTATGATCAGCACAATGCCCCATGCTGGACAGAGCTCTAGTGTGGTCAGCACAGTGCCCAATGCCGGACAAGGCTCTAGTATGGTCAGCACAATGCACCATGCTGGACAGGGCTCTAGAGTGGTCAGCACAATGCCCCATGCTGGACAGAGCTCTAGTATGGTCAGCACAATGCCCCATGCAGGACAGGGCTCTAGTATGGTCAGCACAGTGCCCCATGCTGGACAGGGCTCTAGTATTATCAGCACAATGCCCCATGCTGCACAGGGCTCTAGAGTGGTCAGCACAATGCCCCATGCTGGACAGGGCTCTAGAGTGGTCAGCACAGTGCCCCATGCTGGACAGGACTGTAGTGTGGTCAGCACAGTGCCCCATTCTGGACAGGACTCTAGTGTGGTCAGCACAATGCCCCATTCTGGACAGGGCTCTAGTATGGTCAGCACAATGCCCCATGCTGGACAGGGCTCTAGTATGGTCAGCACAGTGCCCCATGCTGGACAGGGCTCTAGTATGGTTAGCACAATGCCCCATGCTGGACAGGGCTCTAGTATGGTCAGCACAATGCCCCATGCTGGACAGGGCTCTAGTATTACCAGCACAATGCCCCATGCTGGACAGGGCTCTAGTATGGTCAGCACAGTGCCCCATGCTGGACAGGGCTCTCGTGTGGTCAGCACAGTGCCCCATGCTGGACAGGGCTCTAGTATGGTTAGCACAGTGCCCCATGCTGGACAGGGCTCTAGTGTGGTCAGCACAATGCCCCATGCTGGACAGGGCTCGAGTATGGTCAGCACAGTGCCCCATGCTGGACATGGCTCTAGTATGGTCAGCACAGTGCCCCATGCTGGACAGGGCTCTAGTGTGGTCAGCACAGTGCCCCATGCTGGACAGGGCTTTAGTATGGTCAGCACAGTGCCCCATGCTGGACAGGGCTCTAGTATGGTCAGCACAGTGCCCCATGCTGGACAGGGCTCTAGTATGGTCAGCACAGTGCCCCATGCTGGACAGGGCTCTAGTGTGGTCAGCACAGTGCCCCATGCTGGACAGGGCTCTTGTGTGGTCAGCCCTGTGCCCCATGCTGGACAGGGCTCTGGAGTGGTCAGCATAGTGCCCCATGCTGGACAGGGCTCTAGTATGGTCAGCACAATGCCCCATGCTGGACAGGGCTCTAGTATGGTCAGCACAATGCCCTATGCTGGACAGGGCTCTAGTATGGTCAGCACAATGCCCTATGCTGGACAGGGCTCTAGTATGGTCAGCACATTGCCCCATGCTGGACAGGGCTCTAGTATGGTCAGCACAATGCCCCATGCTGGACAGGGCTCTAGTATGGTCAGCACAGTGCCCCATGCTGGACAGGGCTCTAGTATGGTCAGCACAGTGCCCCATGCTGGACAGTGCTCCAGTATGGTCAGCACAGTGCCTCATGCTGGACAGTGCTCTAGTATGGTCAGCACAGTGCCCCATGCTGGACAGGGCGCTAGTGTGGTCAGCACAATGCCCCATGCTGGACAGGGCTCTATTATGGTCTGCACAATGCCCCATGCTGGACAGTGCTCCAGTATGGTCAGCACAATGCCCCATGCTGGACAGGGCTCTAGTGTGGTCAGCACAGTGCCCAATGCGGAAAAGGCTCTATTATGGTCAGCACAGTGCCCCATGCTGGACAGGGCGCTAGTGTGGTCAGCACAATGCCCCATGCTGGACAGGGCTCTAGTATGGTCAGCACAATGCCCCATGCTGGACAGTGCTCCAGTATGGTCAGCACAATGCCCCATGCTGGACAGGGCTCTAGTATGATCAGCACAATGCCCCATGCTGGACAGAGCTCTAGTGTGGTCAGCACAGTGCCCAATGCCGGACAAGGCTCTAGTATGGTCAGCACAATGCCCCATGCTGGACAGGGCTCTAGTATGGTCAGCACAATGCCCCATGCTGGACAGGGCTCTAGAGTGGTCAGCACAATGCCCCATGCTGGACAGAGCTCTAGTATCGTCAGCAGAATGCCCCATGCAGGACAGGGCTCTAGTATGGTCAGCACAGTGCCCCATGCAGGACAGGGCTCTAGTATTATCAGCACAATGCCCCATGCTGGACAGGGCTCTAGTATGGTCAGCACAATGCCCCATGCTGAACAGGGCTCTAGAGTGGTCAGCACAGTGCCCCATGCTGGACAGGACTGTAGGGTGGTCAGCTCAATGCCCCATTCTGGACAGGACTCTAGTGTGGTCAGCACAATGCCCCATGCTGGACAGGGCTCTAGTATGGTCAGCACAATGCCCCATGCTGGACAGGGCTCTAGTATGGTCAGCACATTGCCCCATGCTGGACAGGGCTCTAGTATGGTTAGCACAATGCCCCATGCTGGACAGGGCTCTAGTATGGTCAGCACAATGCCCCATGCTGGACAGGGCTCTAGTATTACCAGCACAATGCCCCATGCTGGACAGGGCTCTAGTATGGTCAGCACAGTGCCCCATGCTGGACAGGGCTCTAGTGTGGTCAGCACAGTGCCCCATGCTGGACAGGGCTCTAGTATGGTCAGCACAGTGCCCCATGCTGGACAGGGCTCTAGTGTGGTCAGCACAATTCCCCATGCTGGACAGGGCTCTAGTATGGTCAGCACAGTGCCCCATGCTGGACAGGGCTCTAGTATGGTCAGCACAGTGCCCCATGCTGGACAGGGCTCTAGTATGGTCAGCACAGTGCCCCATGCTGGACAGGGCTCTAGTGTGGTCAGCACAGTGCCCCATGCTGGACAGGGCTCTAGTATGGTCAGCACAGTGCCCCATGCTGGACAGGGCTCTAGTATGGTCAGCACAGTGCCCCATGCTGGACAGGGCTCTAGTATGGTCAGCACAGTGCCCCATGCTGGACAGGGCTCTAGTGTGGTCAGCCCAGTGCCTCATGCTGGACAGGGCTCTAGTATTATCAGCACAGAGCCCCATGCTGGACAGGGCTCTAGTATGGTCAGCACAGTGTCCCATGCTGGACAGGGCTCTTGTGTGGTCAGCCCAGTGCCTCATGCTGGACAGGGCTCTAGTATGGTCAGCCCAGTGCCTCATGCTGGACAGGGCTCTAGTGTGGTGAGCACAATGCCCCATGCTGGACAGGGCTCTAGAGTGGTCAGCACAATGCCCCATGCTGGACAGGGCTCTTGTGTGGTCAGCCCAGTGCCTCATGCTGGACAGGGCTCTAGTATGGTCAGCCCAGTGCCTCATGCTGGACAGGGCTCTAGTGTGGTGAGCACAATGCCCCATGCTGGACAGGGCTCTAGAGTGGTCAGCCCAGTGCCCCATGCTGGACAGGGCTCTAGTATTATCAGCACAATGCCCCATGCTGGACAGGGCTCTAGTGTGGTCAGCACAGTGCCTCATGCTGGACAGGGCTCTAGTATGGTCAGCACAGTGCCCCATGCTGGACAGGGCTCTAGTATGGTCAGCACAATTCCCCATGCTGGACAGGGCTCTAGAGTGGTCAGCACAGTGCCCCATGCTGGACAGGGCTCTGGAGTGGTCAGCATAGTGCCCCATGCTGGACAGGGCTCTAGTATGGTCAGCACAATGCCCCATGCTGGACAGGGCTCTAGTATGGTCAGCACAATGCCCTATGCTGGACAGGGCTCTAGTATGGTCAGCACAATGCCCTATGCTGGACAGGGCTCTAGTATGGTCAGCACATTGCCCCATGCTGGACAGGGCTCTAGTATGGTCAGCACAATGCCCCATGCTGGACAGGGCTCTAGTATGGTCAGCACAGTGCCCCATGCTGGACAGGGCTCTAGTATGGTCAGCACAGTGCCCCATGCTGGACAGTGCTCCAGTATGGTCAGCACAGTGCCTCATGCTGGACAGTGCTCTAGTATGGTCAGCACAGTGCCCCATGCTGGACAGGGCGCTAGTGTGGTCAGCACAATGCCCCATGCTGGACAGGGCTCTATTATGGTCTGCACAATGCCCCATGCTGGACAGTGCTCCAGTATGGTCAGCACAATGCCCCATGCTGGACAGGGCTCTAGTGTGGTCAGCACAGTGCCCAATGCGGAAAAGGCTCTATTATGGTCAGCACAGTGCCCCATGCTGGACAGGGCGCTAGTGTGGTCAGCACAATGCCCCATGCTGGACAGGGCTCTAGTATGGTCAGCACAATGCCCCATGCTGGACAGTGCTCCAGTATGGTCAGCACAATGCCCCATGCTGGACAGGGCTCTAGTATGATCAGCACAATGCCCCATGCTGGACAGAGCTCTAGTGTGGTCAGCACAGTGCCCAATGCCGGACAAGGCTCTAGTATGGTCAGCACAATGCCCCATGCTGGACAGGGCTCTAGTATGGTCAGCACAATGCCCCATGCTGGACAGGGCTCTAGAGTGGTCAGCACAATGCCCCATGCTGGACAGAGCTCTAGTATCGTCAGCAGAATGCCCCATGCAGGACAGGGCTCTAGTATGGTCAGCACAGTGCCCCATGCAGGACAGGGCTCTAGTATTATCAGCACAATGCCCCATGCTGGACAGGGCTCTAGTATGGTCAGCACAATGCCCCATGCTGAACAGGGCTCTAGAGTGGTCAGCACAGTGCCCCATGCTGGACAGGACTGTAGGGTGGTCAGCTCAATGCCCCATTCTGGACAGGACTCTAGTGTGGTCAGCACAATGCCCCATGCTGGACAGGGCTCTAGTATGGTCAGCACAATGCCCCATGCTGGACAGGGCTCTAGTATGGTCAGCACATTGCCCCATGCTGGACAGGGCTCTAGTATGGTTAGCACAATGCCCCATGCTGGACAGGGCTCTAGTATGGTCAGCACAATGCCCCATGCTGGACAGGGCTCTAGTATTACCAGCACAATGCCCCATGCTGGACAGGGCTCTAGTATGGTCAGCACAGTGCCCCATGCTGGACAGGGCTCTAGTGTGGTCAGCACAGTGCCCCATGCTGGACAGGGCTCTAGTATGGTCAGCACAGTGCCCCATGCTGGACAGGGCTCTAGTGTGGTCAGCACAATTCCCCATGCTGGACAGGGCTCTAGTATGGTCAGCACAGTGCCCCATGCTGGACAGGGCTCTAGTATGGTCAGCACAGTGCCCCATGCTGGACAGGGCTCTAGTATGGTCAGCACAGTGCCCCATGCTGGACAGGGCTCTAGTGTGGTCAGCACAGTGCCCCATGCTGGACAGGGCTCTAGTATGGTCAGCACAGTGCCCCATGCTGGACAGGGCTCTAGTATGGTCAGCACAGTGCCCCATGCTGGACAGGGCTCTAGTATGGTCAGCACAGTGCCCCATGCTGGACAGGGCTCTAGTGTGGTCAGCCCAGTGCCTCATGCTGGACAGGGCTCTAGTATTATCAGCACAGAGCCCCATGCTGGACAGGGCTCTAGTATGGTCAGCACAGTGTCCCATGCTGGACAGGGCTCTTGTGTGGTCAGCCCAGTGCCTCATGCTGGACAGGGCTCTAGTATGGTCAGCCCAGTGCCTCATGCTGGACAGGGCTCTAGTGTGGTGAGCACAATGCCCCATGCTGGACAGGGCTCTAGAGTGGTCAGCACAATGCCCCATGCTGGACAGGGCTCTTGTGTGGTCAGCCCAGTGCCTCATGCTGGACAGGGCTCTAGTATGGTCAGCCCAGTGCCTCATGCTGGACAGGGCTCTAGTGTGGTGAGCACAATGCCCCATGCTGGACAGGGCTCTAGAGTGGTCAGCCCAGTGCCCCATGCTGGACAGGGCTCTAGTATTATCAGCACAATGCCCCATGCTGGACAGGGCTCTAGTGTGGTCAGCACAGTGCCTCATGCTGGACAGGGCTCTAGTATGGTCAGCACAGTGCCCCATGCTGGACAGGGCTCTAGTATGGTCAGCACAATTCCCCATGCTGGACAGGGCTCTAGAGTGGTCAGCACAGTGCCCCATGCTGGACAGGACTGTAGTGTGGTCAGCTCAATGCCCCATTCTGGACAGGACTCTAGTGTGGTCAGCACAATGCCCCATTCTGGACAGGGCTCTAGTATGGTCAGCACAATGCCCCATGCTGGACAGGGCTCTAGTATGGTCAGCACATTGCCCCATGCTGGACAGGGCTCTAGTATGGTTAGCACAATGCCCCATGCTGGACAGGGCTCTAGTATGGTCAGCACAATGCCCTATGCTGGACAGGGCTCTAGTATGGTCAGCACAATGCCCTATGCTGGACAGGGCTCTAGTATGGTCAGCACATTGCCCCTTGCTGGACAGGGCTCTAGTATGGTCAGCACAATGCCCCATGCTGGACAGGGCTCTAGTATGGTCAGCACAGTGCCCCATGCTGGACAGGGCTCTAGTATGGTCAGCACAATGCCCCATGCTGGACAGGGCTCTAGAGTGGTCAGCCCAGTGCCCCATGCTGGACAGGGCTCTAGTATTATCAGCACAATGCCCCATGCTGGACAGGGCTCTAGTGTGGTCAGCACAGTGCCTCATGCTGGACAGGGCTCTAGTATGGTCAGCACAGTGCCCCATGCTGGACAGGGCTCTAGTGTGGTCAGCACTGTTCCCCATGCTGGACAGGGCTCTAGTGTGGTCAGCACAGTGCCCCATGCTGGACAGGGCTCTAGTATGGTCAGCACAGTGCCCCATGCTGGACAGGGCTCTAGTATGGTCAGCACAGTGCCCCATGCTGGACAGGGCACTAGTATGGTCAGCACAGTGCCCCATGCTGGACAGGGCTCTAGTGTGGTCAGCCCAGTGCCTCATGCTGGACAGGGCTCTAGTATTATCAGCACTGAGCCCCATGCTGGACAGGGCTCTAGTATGGTCAGCACAGTGCCCCATGCTGGACAGGGCTCTTGTGTGGTCAGCCCAGTGCCCCATGCTGGACAGGGCTCTAGAGTGGTCAGCATAGTGCCCCATGCTGGACAGGGCTCTGGTGTGGTTAGCACAATACCCAATGCTGGATACGGCTCTCGTATGGTCAGCCCAGTGCCTCATGCTGGACAGGGCTCTAGTGTGGTGAGCACAATGCCCCATGCTGGACAGGGCTCTAGAGTGGTCAGCCCAGTGCCCCATGCTGGACAGGGCTCTAGTATTATCAGCACAATGCCCCATGCTGGACAGGGCTCTAGTGTGGTCAGCACAGTGCCTCATGCTGGACAAGGCTCCAGTATGGTCAGCACAGTGCCCCATGCTGGACAGGGCTCTAATATGGTTAGCACAATGCCCCATGCTGGACAGGGCTCTAGTATGGTCAGCACAATGCCCTATGCTGGACAGGGCTCTAGTATGGTCAGCACAATGCCCTATGCTGGACAGGGCTCTAGTATGGTCAGCACATTGCCCCTTGCTGGACAGGGCTCTAGTATGGTCAGCACAATGCCCCATGCTGGACAGGGCTCTAGTATGGTCAGCACAGTGCCCCATGCTGGACAGGGCTCTAGTATGGTCAGCACAATGCCCCATGCTGGACAGGGCTCTAGAGTGGTCAGCCCAGTGCCCCATGCTGGACAGGGCTCTAGTATTATCAGCACATTGCCCCATGCTGGACAGGGCTCTAGTGTGGTCAGCACAGTGCCTCATGCTGGACAGGGCTCTAGTATGGTCAGCACAGTGCCCCATGCTGGACAGGGCTCTAGTGTGGTCAGCACTGTTCCCCATGCTGGACAGGGCTCTAGTGTGGTCAGCACAGTGCCCCATGCTGGACAGGGCTCTAGTATGGTCAGCACAGTGCCCCATGCTGGACAGGGCTCTAGTATGGTCAGCACAGTGCCCCATGCTGGACAGGGCTCTAGTATGGTCAGCACAGTGCCCCATGCTGGACAGGGCTCTAGTGTGTTCAGCCCAGTGCCTCATGCTGGACAGGGCTCTAGTATTATCAGCACAGAGCCCCATGCTGGACAGGGCTCTAGTATGGTCAGCACAGTGCCCCATGCTGGACAGGGCTCTTGTGTGGTCAGCCCAGTGCCCCATGCTGGACAGGGCTCTAGAGTGGTCAGCACAGTGCCCCATGCTGGACAGGGCTCTGGTGTGGTTAGCACAATACCCAATGCTGGATACGGCTCTCGTATGGTCAGCACAATGCCCCATGCTGGACAGGGCTCTAGTATGGTCAGCACAATGCCCCATGCTGGACAGGGCTCTAGTATGGTCAGCACAATGCCCTATGCTGGATAGGGCTCTAGTATGGTCAGCACAATGCCCTATGCTGGACAGGGCTCTAGTATGGTCAGCACATTGCCCCTTGCTGGACAGGGCTCTAGTATGGTCAGCACAATGCCCCATGATGGACAGGGCTCTGGTATGGTCAGCACAGTGCCCCATGCTGGACAGGGCTCTAGTATGGTCAGCACAATGCCCCATGCTGGGCAGTGCTCCAGTATGGTCAGCACAGTGCCTCATGCTGGACAGGGCTCTAGTGTGGTCAGCACAGTGCCCAATGCCGGACAAGGCTCTAGTATGGTCAGCACAATGCCCCATGCTGGACAGGGCGCTAGTGTGGTCAGCACAATGCCCCATGCTGGACAGGGCTCTAGTATGGTCAGCACAATGCCCCATGCTGGACAGTGCTCCAGTATGGTCAGCACAATGCCCCATGCTGGACAGGGCTCTAATATGATCAGCACAATGCCCCATGCTGGACAGAGCTCTAGTGTGGTCAGCACAGTGCCCAATGCCGGACAAGGCTCTAGTATGGTCAGCACAATGCCCCATGCTGGACAGGGCTCTAGTATGGTCAGCACAATGCCCCATGCTGGACAGGGCTCTAGAGTGGTCAGCACAATGCCCCATGCTGGACAGAGCTCTAGTATGGTCAGCACAATGCCCCATGCAGGACAGGGCTCTAGTATGGTCAGCACAGTGCCCCATGCAGGACAGGGCTCTAGTATTATCAGCACAATGCCCCATGCTGGACAGGGCTCTAGTATGGTCAGCACAATGCCCCATGCTGGACAGGGCTCTAGAGTGGTCAGCACAGTGCCCCATGCTGGACAGGACTGTAGAGTGGTCAGCTCAATGCCCCATTCTGGACAGGACTCTAGTGTGGTCAGCACAATGCCCCATTCTGGACAGGGCTCTAGTATGGTCAGCACAATGCCCCATGCTGGACAGGGCTCTAGTATGGTCAGCACATTGCCCCATGCTGGACAGGGCTCTAGTATGGTTAGCACAATGCCCCATGCTGGACAGGGCTCTAGTATGGTCAGCACAATGCCCCATGCTGGACAGGGCTCTAGTATTACCAGCACAATGCCCCATGCTGGACAGGGCTCTAGTATGGTCAGCACAGTGCCCCATGCTGGACAGGGCTCTAGTGTGGTCAGCACAGTGTCCCATGCTGGACAGGGCTCTATTATGGTCAGCACAGTGCCCCATGCTGGACAGGGCTCTAGTGTGGTCAGCACAATTCCCCATGCTGGACATGGCTCTAGTATGGTCAGCACAGTGCCCCATATTGGACAGGGCTCTAGTATGGTCAGCACAGTGCCCCATGCTGGACAGGGCTCTAGTATGGTCAGCACAGTGCCCCATGCTGGACAGGGCTCTAGTGTGGTCAGCACAGTGCCCCATGCTGGACAGGGCTCTAGTATGGTCAGCACAGTGCCCCATGCAGGACAGGGCTCTAGTATTATCAGCACAATGCCCCATGCTGGACAGGGCTCTAGTATGGTCAGCACAATGCCCCATGCTGAACAGGGCTCTAGAGTGGTCAGCACAGTGCCCCATGCTGGACAGGACTGTAGGGTGGTCAGCTCAATGCCCCATTCTGGACAGGACTCTAGTGTGGTCAGCACAATGCCCCATGCTGGACAGGGCTCTAGTATGGTCAGCACAATGCCCCATGCTGGACAGGGCTCTAGTATGGTCAGCACATTGCCCCATGCTGGACAGGGCTCTAGTATGGTTAGCACAATGCCCCATGCTGGACAGGGCTCTAGTATGGTCAGCACAATGCCCCATGCTGGACAGGGCTCTAGTATTACCAGCACAATGCCCCATGCTGGACAGGGCTCTAGTATGGTCAGCACAGTGCCCCATGCTGGACAGGGCTCTAGTGTGGTCAGCACAGTGCCCCATGCTGGACAGGGCTCTAGTATGGTCAGCACAGTGCCCCATGCTGGACAGGGCTCTAGTGTGGTCAGCACAATTCCCCATGCTGGACAGGGCTCTAGTATGGTCAGCACAGTGCCCCATGCTGGACAGGGCTCTAGTATGGTCAGCACAGTGCCCCATGCTGGACAGGGCTCTAGTATGGTCAGCACAGTGCCCCATGCTGGACAGGGCTCTAGTGTGGTCAGCACAGTGCCCCATGCTGGACAGGGCTCTAGTATGGTCAGCACAGTGCCCCATGCTGGACAGGGCTCTAGTATGGTCAGCACAGTGCCCCATGCTGGACAGGGCTCTAGTATGGTCAGCACAGTGCCCCATGCTGGACAGGGCTCTAGTGTGGTCAGCCCAGTGCCTCATGCTGGACAGGGCTCTAGTATTATCAGCACAGAGCCCCATGCTGGACAGGGCTCTAGTATGGTCAGCACAGTGTCCCATGCTGGACAGGGCTCTTGTGTGGTCAGCCCAGTGCCTCATGCTGGACAGGGCTCTAGTATGGTCAGCCCAGTGCCTCATGCTGGACAGGGCTCTAGTGTGGTGAGCACAATGCCCCATGCTGGACAGGGCTCTAGAGTGGTCAGCACAATGCCCCATGCTGGACAGGGCTCTTGTGTGGTCAGCCCAGTGCCTCATGCTGGACAGGGCTCTAGTATGGTCAGCCCAGTGCCTCATGCTGGACAGGGCTCTAGTGTGGTGAGCACAATGCCCCATGCTGGACAGGGCTCTAGAGTGGTCAGCCCAGTGCCCCATGCTGGACAGGGCTCTAGTATTATCAGCACAATGCCCCATGCTGGACAGGGCTCTAGTGTGGTCAGCACAGTGCCTCATGCTGGACAGGGCTCTAGTATGGTCAGCACAGTGCCCCATGCTGGACAGGGCTCTAGTATGGTCAGCACAATTCCCCATGCTGGACAGGGCTCTAGAGTGGTCAGCACAGTGCCCCATGCTGGACAGGACTGTAGTGTGGTCAGCTCAATGCCCCATTCTGGACAGGACTCTAGTGTGGTCAGCACAATGCCCCATTCTGGACAGGGCTCTAGTATGGTCAGCACAATGCCCCATGCTGGACAGGGCTCTAGTATGGTCAGCACATTGCCCCATGCTGGACAGGGCTCTAGTATGGTTAGCACAATGCCCCATGCTGGACAGGGCTCTAGTATGGTCAGCACAATGCCCTATGCTGGACAGGGCTCTAGTATGGTCAGCACAATGCCCTATGCTGGACAGGGCTCTAGTATGGTCAGCACATTGCCCCTTGCTGGACAGGGCTCTAGTATGGTCAGCACAATGCCCCATGCTGGACAGGGCTCTAGTATGGTCAGCACAGTGCCCCATGCTGGACAGGGCTCTAGTATGGTCAGCACAATGCCCCATGCTGGACAGGGCTCTAGAGTGGTCAGCCCAGTGCCCCATGCTGGACAGGGCTCTAGTATTATCAGCACAATGCCCCATGCTGGACAGGGCTCTAGTGTGGTCAGCACAGTGCCTCATGCTGGACAGGGCTCTAGTATGGTCAGCACAGTGCCCCATGCTGGACAGGGCTCTAGTGTGGTCAGCACTGTTCCCCATGCTGGACAGGGCTCTAGTGTGGTCAGCACAGTGCCCCATGCTGGACAGGGCTCTAGTATGGTCAGCACAGTGCCCCATGCTGGACAGGGCTCTAGTATGGTCAGCACAGTGCCCCATGCTGGACAGGGCACTAGTATGGTCAGCACAGTGCCCCATGCTGGACAGGGCTCTAGTGTGGTCAGCCCAGTGCCTCATGCTGGACAGGGCTCTAGTATTATCAGCACTGAGCCCCATGCTGGACAGGGCTCTAGTATGGTCAGCACAGTGCCCCATGCTGGACAGGGCTCTTGTGTGGTCAGCCCAGTGCCCCATGCTGGACAGGGCTCTAGAGTGGTCAGCATAGTGCCCCATGCTGGACAGGGCTCTGGTGTGGTTAGCACAATACCCAATGCTGGATACGGCTCTCGTATGGTCAGCCCAGTGCCTCATGCTGGACAGGGCTCTAGTGTGGTGAGCACAATGCCCCATGCTGGACAGGGCTCTAGAGTGGTCAGCCCAGTGCCCCATGCTGGACAGGGCTCTAGTATTATCAGCACAATGCCCCATGCTGGACAGGGCTCTAGTGTGGTCAGCACAGTGCCTCATGCTGGACAAGGCTCCAGTATGGTCAGCACAGTGCCCCATGCTGGACAGGGCTCTAATATGGTTAGCACAATGCCCCATGCTGGACAGGGCTCTAGTATGGTCAGCACAATGCCCTATGCTGGACAGGGCTCTAGTATGGTCAGCACAATGCCCTATGCTGGACAGGGCTCTAGTATGGTCAGCACATTGCCCCTTGCTGGACAGGGCTCTAGTATGGTCAGCACAATGCCCCATGCTGGACAGGGCTCTAGTATGGTCAGCACAGTGCCCCATGCTGGACAGGGCTCTAGTATGGTCAGCACAATGCCCCATGCTGGACAGGGCTCTAGAGTGGTCAGCCCAGTGCCCCATGCTGGACAGGGCTCTAGTATTATCAGCACATTGCCCCATGCTGGACAGGGCTCTAGTGTGGTCAGCACAGTGCCTCATGCTGGACAGGGCTCTAGTATGGTCAGCACAGTGCCCCATGCTGGACAGGGCTCTAGTGTGGTCAGCACTGTTCCCCATGCTGGACAGGGCTCTAGTGTGGTCAGCACAGTGCCCCATGCTGGACAGGGCTCTAGTATGGTCAGCACAGTGCCCCATGCTGGACAGGGCTCTAGTATGGTCAGCACAGTGCCCCATGCTGGACAGGGCTCTAGTATGGTCAGCACAGTGCCCCATGCTGGACAGGGCTCTAGTGTGTTCAGCCCAGTGCCTCATGCTGGACAGGGCTCTAGTATTATCAGCACAGAGCCCCATGCTGGACAGGGCTCTAGTATGGTCAGCACAGTGCCCCATGCTGGACAGGGCTCTTGTGTGGTCAGCCCAGTGCCCCATGCTGGACAGGGCTCTAGAGTGGTCAGCACAGTGCCCCATGCTGGACAGGGCTCTGGTGTGGTTAGCACAATACCCAATGCTGGATACGGCTCTCGTATGGTCAGCACAATGCCCCATGCTGGACAGGGCTCTAGTATGGTCAGCACAATGCCCCATGCTGGACAGGGCTCTAGTATGGTCAGCACAATGCCCTATGCTGGATAGGGCTCTAGTATGGTCAGCACAATGCCCTATGCTGGACAGGGCTCTAGTATGGTCAGCACATTGCCCCTTGCTGGACAGGGCTCTAGTATGGTCAGCACAATGCCCCATGATGGACAGGGCTCTGGTATGGTCAGCACAGTGCCCCATGCTGGACAGGGCTCTAGTATGGTCAGCACAATGCCCCATGCTGGGCAGTGCTCCAGTATGGTCAGCACAGTGCCTCATGCTGGACAGGGCTCTAGTGTGGTCAGCACAGTGCCCAATGCCGGACAAGGCTCTAGTATGGTCAGCACAATGCCCCATGCTGGACAGGGCGCTAGTGTGGTCAGCACAATGCCCCATGCTGGACAGGGCTCTAGTATGGTCAGCACAATGCCCCATGCTGGACAGTGCTCCAGTATGGTCAGCACAATGCCCCATGCTGGACAGGGCTCTAATATGATCAGCACAATGCCCCATGCTGGACAGAGCTCTAGTGTGGTCAGCACAGTGCCCAATGCCGGACAAGGCTCTAGTATGGTCAGCACAATGCCCCATGCTGGACAGGGCTCTAGTATGGTCAGCACAATGCCCCATGCTGGACAGGGCTCTAGAGTGGTCAGCACAATGCCCCATGCTGGACAGAGCTCTAGTATGGTCAGCACAATGCCCCATGCAGGACAGGGCTCTAGTATGGTCAGCACAGTGCCCCATGCAGGACAGGGCTCTAGTATTATCAGCACAATGCCCCATGCTGGACAGGGCTCTAGTATGGTCAGCACAATGCCCCATGCTGGACAGGGCTCTAGAGTGGTCAGCACAGTGCCCCATGCTGGACAGGACTGTAGAGTGGTCAGCTCAATGCCCCATTCTGGACAGGACTCTAGTGTGGTCAGCACAATGCCCCATTCTGGACAGGGCTCTAGTATGGTCAGCACAATGCCCCATGCTGGACAGGGCTCTAGTATGGTCAGCACATTGCCCCATGCTGGACAGGGCTCTAGTATGGTTAGCACAATGCCCCATGCTGGACAGGGCTCTAGTATGGTCAGCACAATGCCCCATGCTGGACAGGGCTCTAGTATTACCAGCACAATGCCCCATGCTGGACAGGGCTCTAGTATGGTCAGCACAGTGCCCCATGCTGGACAGGGCTCTAGTGTGGTCAGCACAGTGTCCCATGCTGGACAGGGCTCTATTATGGTCAGCACAGTGCCCCATGCTGGACAGGGCTCTAGTGTGGTCAGCACAATTCCCCATGCTGGACATGGCTCTAGTATGGTCAGCACAGTGCCCCATATTGGACAGGGCTCTAGTATGGTCAGCACAGTGCCCCATGCTGGACAGGGCTCTAGTATGGTCAGCACAGTGCCCCATGCTGGACAGGGCTCTAGTGTGGTCAGCACAGTGCCCCATGCTGGACAGGGCTCTAGTATGGTCAGCACAGTGCCCCATGCTGGACAGGGCTCTAGTATGGTCAGCACAGTGCCCCATGCTGGACAGGGCTCTAGTATGGTCAGCACAGTGCCCCATGCTGGACAGGGCTCTAGTGTGGTCAGCCCAGTGCCTCATGCTGGACAGGGCTCCAGTATTATCAGCACAGAGCCCTATGCTGGACAGGGCTCTAGTATGGTCAGCACAGTGCCCCATGCTGGACAGGGCTCTAGTGTGGTCAGCACAGTGCCCCATGCTGGACAGGGCTCTAGTATGGTCAGCACAGTGCCCCATGCTGGACAGGGCTCTAGTGTGGTCAGCACAATTCCCCATGCTGGACAGGGCTCTAGTATTGTCAGCACAGTGCCCCATGCTGGACAGGGCTCTAGTATGGTCAGCACAATGCCCCATGCTGGACAGGGCTCTAGTGTGGTCAGCACAATTCCCCATGCTGGACATGGCTCTAGTATGGTCAGCACAGTGCCCCATATTGGACAGGGCTCTAGTATGGTCAGCACAGTGCCCCATGCTGGACAGGGCTCTAGTATGGTCAGCACATTGCCCCTTGCTGGACAGGGCTCTAGTATGGTCAGCACAATGCCCCATGCTGGACAGGGCTCTAGTATGGTCAGCACAGTGCCCCATGCTGGACAGGGCTCTAGTATGGTCAGCACAATGCCCCATGCTGGACAGGGCTCTAGAGTGGTCAGCCCAGTGCCCCATGCTGGACAGGGCTCTAGTATTATCAGCACATTGCCCCATGCTGGACAGGGCTCTAGTGTGGTCAGCACAGTGCCTCATGCTGGACAGGGCTCTAGTATGGTCAGCACAGTGCCCCATGCTGGACAGGGCTCTAGTGTGGTCAGCACTGTTCCCCATGCTGGACAGGGCTCTAGTGTGGTCAGCACAGTGCCCCATGCTGGACAGGGCTCTAGTATGGTCAGCACAGTGCCCCATGCTGGACAGGGCTCTAGTATGGTCAGCACAGTGCCCCATGCTGGACAGGGCTCTAGTATGGTCAGCACAGTGCCCCATGCTGGACAGGGCTCTAGTGTGTTCAGCCCAGTGCCTCATGCTGGACAGGGCTCTAGTATTATCAGCACAGAGCCCCATGCTGGACAGGGCTCTAGTATGGTCAGCACAGTGCCCCATGCTGGACAGGGCTCTTGTGTGGTCAGCCCAGTGCCCCATGCTGGACAGGGCTCTAGAGTGGTCAGCACAGTGCCCCATGCTGGACAGGGCTCTGGTGTGGTTAGCACAATACCCAATGCTGGATACGGCTCTCGTATGGTCAGCACAATGCCCCATGCTGGACAGGGCTCTAGTATGGTCAGCACAATGCCCCATGCTGGACAGGGCTCTAGTATGGTCAGCACAATGCCCTATGCTGGATAGGGCTCTAGTATGGTCAGCACAATGCCCTATGCTGGACAGGGCTCTAGTATGGTCAGCACATTGCCCCTTGCTGGACAGGGCTCTAGTATGGTCAGCACAATGCCCCATGATGGACAGGGCTCTGGTATGGTCAGCACAGTGCCCCATGCTGGACAGGGCTCTAGTATGGTCAGCACAATGCCCCATGCTGGGCAGTGCTCCAGTATGGTCAGCACAGTGCCTCATGCTGGACAGGGCTCTAGTGTGGTCAGCACAGTGCCCAATGCCGGACAAGGCTCTAGTATGGTCAGCACAATGCCCCATGCTGGACAGGGCGCTAGTGTGGTCAGCACAATGCCCCATGCTGGACAGGGCTCTAGTATGGTCAGCACAATGCCCCATGCTGGACAGTGCTCCAGTATGGTCAGCACAATGCTCCATGCTGGACAGGGCTCTAATATGATCAGCACAATGCCCCATGCTGGACAGAGCTCTAGTGTGGTCAGCACAGTGCCCAATGCCGGACAAGGCTCTAGTATGGTCAGCACAATGCCCCATGCTGGACAGGGCTCTAGTATGGTCAGCACAATGCCCCATGCTGGACAGGGCTCTAGAGTGGTCAGCACAATGCCCCATGCTGGACAGAGCTCTAGTATGGTCAGCACAATGCCCCATGCAGGACAGGGCTCTAGTATGGTCAGCACAGTGCCCCATGCAGGACAGGGCTCTAGTATTATCAGCACAATGCCCCATGCTGGACAGGGCTCTAGTATGGTCAGCACAATGCCCCATGCTGGACAGGGCTCTAGAGTGGTCAGCACAGTGCCCCATGCTGGACAGGACTGTAGAGTGGTCAGCTCAATGCCCCATTCTGGACAGGACTCTAGTGTGGTCAGCACAATGCCCCATTCTGGACAGGGCTCTAGTATGGTCAGCACAATGCCCCATGCTGGACAGGGCTCTAGTATGGTCAGCACATTGCCCCATGCTGGACAGGGCTCTAGTATGGTTAGCACAATGCCCCATGCTGGACAGGGCTCTAGTATGGTCAGCACAATGCCCCATGCTGGACAGGGCTCTAGTATTACCAGCACAATGCCCCATGCTGGACAGGGCTCTAGTATGGTCAGCACAGTGCCCCATGCTGGACAGGGCTCTAGTGTGGTCAGCACAGTGTCCCATGCTGGACAGGGCTCTAGTATGGTCAGCACAGTGCCCCATGCTGGACAGGGCTCTAGTGTGGTCAGCACAATTCCCCATGCTGGACATGGCTCTAGTATGGTCAGCACAGTGCCCCATATTGGACAGGGCTCTAGTATGGTCAGCACAGTGCCCCATGCTGGACAGGGCTCTAGTATGGTCAGCACAGTGCCCCATGCTGGACAGGGCTCTAGTGTGGTCAGCACAGTGCCCCATGCTGGACAGGGCTCTAGTATGGTCAGCACAGTGCCCCATGCTGGACAGGGCTCTAGTATGGTCAGCACAGTGCCCCATGCTGGACAGGGCTCTAGTATGGTCAGCACAGTGCCCCATGCTGGACAGGGCTCTAGTGTGGTCAGCCCAGTGCCTCATGCTGGACAGGGCTCCAGTATTGTCAGCACAGAGCCCTATGCTGGACAGGGCTCTAGTATGGTCAGCACAGTGCCCCATGCTGGACAGGGCTCTAGTGTGGTCAGCACAGTGCCCCATGCTGGACAGGGCTCTAGTATGGTCAGCACAGTGCCCCATGCTGGACAGGGCTCTAGTGTGGTCAGCACAATTCCCCATGCTGGACAGGGCTCTAGTATTGTCAGCACAGTGCCCCATGCTGGACAGGGCTCTAGTATGGTCAGCACAGTGCCCCATGCTGGACAGGGCTCTAGTATGGTCAGCACAGTGCCCCATGCTGGACAGTGCTCCAGTATGGTCAGCACAGTGCCTCATGCTGGACAGGGCTCTAGTGTGGTCAGCACAGTGCCCAATGCCGGACAAGGCTCTAGTATGGTCAGCACAATGCCCCATGCTGGACAGGGCGCTAGTGTGGTCAGCACAATGCCCCATGCTGGACAGGGCTCTAGTATGGTCAGCACAATGCCCCATGCTGGACAGGGCTCCAGTATGGTCAGCACAATGCCCCATGCTGGACAGGGCTCTAGTATGATCAGCACAATGCCCCATGCTGGACAGAGCTCTAGTGTGGTCAGCACAGTGCCCAATGCCGGACAAGGCTCTAGTATGGTCAGCACAATGCCCCATGCTGGACAGGGCTCTAGTATGGTCAGCACAATGCCCCATGCTGGACAGGGCTCTAGAGTGGTCAGCACAATGCCCCATGCTGGACAGAGCTCTAGTATGGTCAGCACAATGCCCCATGCAGGACAGGGCTCTAGTATGGTCAGCACAGTGCCCCATGCAGGACAGGGCTCTAGTATTATCAGCACAATGCCCCATGCTGGACAGGGCTCTAGTATGGTCAGCACAATGCCCCATGCTGGACAGGGCTCTAGAGTGGTCAGCACAGTGCCCCATGCTGGACAGGACTGTAGAGTGGTCAGCTCAATGCCCCATTCTGGACAGGACTCTAGTGTGGTCAGCACAATGCCCCATTCTGGACAGGGCTCTAGTATGGTCAGCACAATGCCCCATGCTGGACAGGGCTCTAGTATGGTCAGCACATTGCCCCATGCTGGACAGGGCTCTAGTATGGTTAGCACAATGCCCCATGCTGGACAGGGCTCTAGTATGGTCAGCACAATGCCCCATGCTGGACAGGGCTCTAGTATTACCAGCACAATGCCCCATGCTGGACAGGGCTCTAGTATGGTCAGCACCGTGCCCCATGCTGGACAGGGCTCTAGTGTGGTCAGCACAGTGTCCCATGCTGGACAGGGCTCTAGTATGGTCAGCACAGTGCCCCATGCTGGACAGGGCTCTAGTGTGGTCAGCACAATTCCCCATGCTGGACATGGCTCTAGTATGGTCAGCACAGTGCCCCATATTGGACAGGGCTCTAGTATGGTCAGCACAGTGCCCCATGCTGGACAGGGCTCTAGTATGGTCAGCACAGTGCCCCATGCTGGACAGGGCTCTAGTGTGGTCAGCACAGTGCCCCATGCTGGACAGGGCTCTAGTATGGTCAGCACAGTGCCCCATGCTGGACAGGGCTCTAGTATGGTCAGCACAGTGCCCCATGCTGGACAGGGCTCTAGTATGGTCAGCACAGTGCCCCATGCTGGACAGGGCTCTAGTGTGGTCAGCCCAGTGCCTCATGCTGGACAGGGCTCCAGTATTATCAGCACAGAGCCCTATGCTGGACAGGGCTCTAGTATGGTCAGCACAGTGCCCCATGCTGGACAGGGCTCTTGTGTGGTCAGCCCAGTGCCTCATGCTGGACAGGGCTCTAGTGTGGTGAGCACAATGCCCCATGCTGGACAGGGCTCTAGAGTGGTCAGCACAATGCCCCATGCTGGACAGGGCTCTTGTGTGGTCTGCCCAGTGCCTCATGCTGGACAGGGCTCTAGTATGGTCAGCCCAGTGCCTCATGCTGGACAGGGCTCTAGTGTGGTGAGCACAATGCCCCATGCTGGACAGGGCTCTAGAGTGGTCAGCCCAGTGCCCCATGCTGGACAGGGCTCTAGTATTATCAGCACAATGCCCCATGCTGGACAGGGCTCTTGTGTGGTCAGCACAGTGCCTCATGCTGGACAGGGCACTAGTATGGTCAGCACAGTGCCCCATGCTGGACAGGGCTCTAGTGTGGTCAGCGCTGTCCCCCATGCTGTACTGGGCTCTAGTGTGGTCAGCACAGTGCCCCATGCTGGACAGGGCTCTAGTATTATCAGCACAGTGCCCCATGCTGGACAGGGCTCTAGTATTATCAGCACAATGCCCCATGCTGGACAGGGCTTTAGTATGGTCAGCACAGTGCCCCATGCTGGACAGGGCTCTAGTGTGGTCAGCACTGTCCCCCATGCTTTACAGGGCTCTAGTGTGGTCAGCACAATGCCCCATGCTGGACAGAGCTCTAGTGTGGTCAGCACAGTGCCCCATGCTGGACAGGGCTCTATTATTATCAGCACAGTGCCCCATGCTGGACAGGGCTCTAGTATTATCAGCACAATGCCCCATGCTGGACAGTGCTCTAGAGTGGTCAGCACTGTCCCCCATGCTGTACAGGGCTCTAGTATGGTCAGCCCAGTGCCTCATGCTGGACAGGGCTCTAGTGTGGTCAGCACAGTGCCCCATGCTGGACAGGGCTCTAGTGTGGTCAGCACAGTGCCTCATGCTGGACAGGGCTCTAGTATGGTCAGCACAGTGCCCCATGCTGGACAGGGCTCTAGTGTGGTCAGCACTGTCCCCCTTGCTGTACAGGGCTCTAGTGTGGTCAGCACAGTGCCCCATGCTGGACAGGGCTCTAGTATTATCAGCACAGTGCCCCATGCTGGACAGGGCTCTAGTATTATCAGCACAATGCCCCATGCTGGACAGGGCTCTAGTATGGTCAGCACAGTGCCCCATGCTGGACAGGGCTCTAGTGTGGTCAGCATTGTCCCCCATGCTGTACAGGGCTCTAGTGTGGTCAGCACAATGCCCCATGCTGGACAGAGCTCTAGTGTGGTCAGCACAGTGCCCCATGCTGGACAGGGCTCTAGTATTATCAGCACAGTGCCCCATGCTGGACAGGGCTCTAGTATTATCAGCACAATGCCCCATGCTGGACAGTGCTCTAGAGTGGTCAGCACTGTCCCCCATGCTGTACAGGGCTCTAGTATGGTCAGCCCAGTGCCTCATGCTGGACAGGGCTCTAGTGTGGTCAGCACAGTGCCCCATGCTGGACAGGGCTCTAGTGTGGTCAGCACTGTCCCCCATGCTGTACAGGGCTCTAGTATGGTCAGCCCAGTGCCTCATGCTGGACAGGGCTCTAGTGTGGTCAGCACAGTGCCCCATGCTGACATGGCTCTAGAGTGGTCAGCACAGTGCCCCATGCTGGACAGGGCTCTTGAGTGGTCAGCCCAGTGTCTCATGATGGACAGGGCTCCAGCGAGTCATACTATGTTTGTGATACTCATGTGAGGATATTTTTGAATGTGACTTCAATGTCCCAACCAGACAGCTTTGAGTACGTCTTTGAAATCAGTTCTCGGCATGACCACTGACTGCTTGTGTTAGTCACTGTCAGCTGAATATACATTTAGCATCACAATGAATCCCCTCTAGTGTTATTTAAAAGGACCAGGCATCCGACCTACAGGTGAGGGGCTTTTGACTTACTTCTGCTATTGTAAAGTCAGTGCAGGTGTTGTGGATGGGTTTCTGGAGGTTGCGTTGTGAGCTGCTGCAGACATTCAGGGAGGACAGAGGATTTGGTGACTCAACTCTGTACGAGGTATGGGGACTGTAGTTACAGTGTCTCTGGATCTGTAACATGACCCACAAATGGAGCAGAGACTGCAGAGAACGGAAGCTCTGTAAAGATGGAGGAGGGACTCTTCCCTACCCACCCCGGGTTTTCCAAGAGCTCTTTTCCTACCTACAATTAACCCAAGAGCAGTGTGTGAGGTGACTCTGATTCAATAAGGAGGTGGTCGCAGAGCTGTGTCACCTCCTGTAACACGACCTGTAGACTCACTCCAGGGTGAAGACGGAGCTGTCAGTTTCATTGAAAGTCTATATATCTGGATCTTTCCAGGCAGGAGCAGTAGACACATACAGCATAGACTCATAGAAATCAATGGAGTCGTAGAGTCATGCACAACACAAAAGGAGGCCATCTCTCGCTGGAGTAATCCAGTCAGTGCCACTCCCAGCTCATTCCTCATATACCTGTAAGTTAATTTCATTCAGTTTCCTTTTGAAATCATTGATTGTCTCGGCTTCCACAACCCTCATGGGCAGTGAGTTCCAGCTCATTAACATCCACTGTGTAAAAAAGTTCTTCCTCATATTCCCCTACATCTCTTACCCAAAAGCTTCCATCTGTGTCCCCTGGTCCGTGTTTCATCAGTTAATGGGAACAGTTTTTCCTTGTCTATCTTATCTTAGCCTATCATAATCTTGTACACCTCTATCAAATCTCTCTCAAACTCCTTTACTCCAGGGAGAACAACTCCATCTTCTCCAAACTCACTTTGTAACTAAACCCCCATCCCTGGAACCATTCTGGTAAATCTCCTCCGCACACTCTCAGGGACCTTCACATCCTTCCGAGTGTGGTGACCATAACTGGACATAGTTCTCTCGTTGGGGCCTAACCAAATCTTTATAACGTTTCAGCATAACTTCCCTGCTTTTGTATCTTTGCCTCTAACGATGAAGCCCAAGATCTGATATGTTTTGCCAAACATTCTCCGAATATGTCCTGCCACCTTCACAGATCAATGCATTTAGAGCCACAAGTCCCTCTGTTCCTGCACAATCTTTAGAACTGTGTCATTAAGTCTATATTGCCTTCCTATTCCTTCTGACAAAATGCATCAGCTCACACTCCTCTGTATTAAATTCCACCTGCCACTTCTCTGTCCATTCTGCTAGCCTATCTATATCCTGTTGCAGACAGTTTGTAACATCCTCACTGTTTACCACTCCTCCAAGATTGGTATCATCAGAAAACTGTGAAATTCTACTCTGTATTCCAAGAACCATGTCACTTATATATAAAGCAAAAGAAAAACTGTGGTCCTAACACTGACCCTTGGGGAAAATCACTGTCTACCATCCTCCAGTCTGAAAAACAACCATTTAACACATTTCTCTTTTTGCTGTCCTTTGCACAATTTTTGATCCAATTGGATGCTATTCCATGAGCTTCAATTTTGTTAACCAAACATTTGTTTGGTTCTCCATCAAATACTTTCATAAATTCCATGTCGACAACATCCACCACATTCCCTTCATCAACCATCTCTGATCATCGAAATAAATTCAATTCGCTCAGTCAAGCATAATCTGCCTTTTAGAAATCCGTGCTGACACTCCTTAATTAACTCAAACCTCTCCAAGTGTGTGTCGTCCTTTTTCCCTGATTATTGTTTCTAAAACCTTCCTCACAACTGATTTTAAACTAACTGACCAGTAGTTACTAGGCCTGTGTATTGTCCATTTATAATTCTGGGAGGTGAGGGTGGCCATCTTTGTCATCATTTTCCCCCTCAGCAGGGAGAAGCACGATGAGAGATCCCGTGGCTTTGTCAGGATAGCGGGAATCCTGATGGTGTCCGTGGCTCTGAGAGGCCCCCATGTCAACGGGGAGAGGTACAGGAACTGAAAGAACTCTCACTCCATTAATGTACAGTTGGTGTCTGAGCATGCCCAGTCCATCATGTTGGTGAATGTCCTCTATCCTGGCAGCAGCCACCATACCTTCATTCAGCAGTCAGCCGGTCCCAACACTGCGGGTCTCCATGCAGAACCAGAATGTGACTCCTCGGAGACAAAGAAAACCCCCCCTAGACACAGCTCGTGTTTCTACACCCCCAAACCACTTCCCACCGCCAACCAACCTCACACAATTAACATGTGTACAACGTGAGCAATGGAGTCACCAGGAACATGGTGGAACAGGCCATCGGTGTGATGAAGCAATGCTTCCGACGTCTGAACCGCTCGGGGGGAGCCCTCCAGTACACACTGGAGCAGGTGTCCAAGTTCATGCTGTTCTGATGCACCTTTCATATCATCACCATCATGAGGACACAGGCATTGGTACCAGGAATCCGCAGGCTACCTCAGGAGGAGGAGGAGGCAGGGAGGATACTTCCTGGAAGCCTTCGACCCGGACAGGCTGTCGGACATTCCCTGCTAAGATTCCGGTTCCCATAGGACAACTTCCCTTTCCAACCACGGATCCCCCATTCTCCACCATTACACCCATCTGAGACGACCCAGCACAGTGTTATTACAGGACAACAGGAACTATTCAGTCCGACGTGTCTGCATCGCCTCTCCGAATGAGCAATTCCTAATCCCATTCCCTGTCTTCTTCCATCAACGCTGCACATTCTTCCTTCTAATACACCAGTTTATTCAGCTTTAGCATGTTTTTGATGTGGTCACCCAACAGCTGAAAATTATGCAGGGAGAGAGTGAATGGGTGATCCCCAGACAGTCCAAAAGAATCAGGCAGGTAGTGCTGCAAACCCTTGAGTGCATCTCACTCTCCAACAGGTATTCAGTTCAGAATAGTGAGGAAAGTGATGCTTCACCTGGGGAGCGCAGCCAGAGCCAAGTCCGTGTCAACACGGGTGGCTGAGCTGCAGAGCGGGGTCGAGGGATGACTGGAAGAGCCTTAGTGTTCAATAGTCAGGGAAACAGGCAGGCGTTTATGTGGCCACAGACGTGAATCGAGGATGGTGTCATGCTTGTCTGGTTCCAGGGACAAGGATGTCACTGAGCGACTGCAGAGCATCTTGAAGGAGAAGGGGAACAGCCAGCTGTCATGGTCCACATCGGAACCAGCGACAAAGGTAGAAAGAGGAATGTCGTCCTGCAGTCAGAATTTATGGAGCTAGGGAAGAAATAGGCCAGCAGGACCTCAAAGTGTTAACTTCTGGATTACTCCCAGTGCCATGCACAACTGAGTATAGAAATAGAAAACTAAGACAGATGAATGTGTGGCTGGGAAGATGGTGCAGGAGGGAGAGCTTCAGATTCCTGGGACATTGGGACCAGCTTTGGATTAGATGGGACCTGTGCAGGCCGGACTGGTTGCACCTGATCGGAGCCGGGACTGGGTTACTTGCAGAACGTTTTGCTAGTGCTGTCGGGGAGGGTTTAAACTAGTTTTGCAGAGGGATGGGGACCTGAGTGAAGAATCAGTAGGGACAAAACCTGAAACGAAAATAGAAGGCAGAAAATTAATGGACGAGTCCAGGAGACAGAGGAAAAGAGGGTTAGAATTCCTTTTTAAAAGAGGTTGGCAGTGCTCAATGGTATCTATTTCAATGCAAGGAGTATAGCAAATAAAGTTGATGAGCTGAGGGCACAGATAGACAGGTAGCAGTATGATATCATAGCTATTACAGAAACATGGCTGAAGGAGGGACAGGAATTGCAGCTCAACGTTCCTGTTTACAGGGTTTTCAGACACGATAGGGAGGGGGATATGAAAGGAGGGGAAGTGGCAATTTCGGTCAAGGAATCTATTGCAGCTGTGAGGAGGGATGATATGTTGGAAGGTTCATCAAATGAGACCATATGGATTGAGCTAAGGAACCAGAAAGGGACAATCACACTGTTGGGAATGTAATCCCGACAGCCAAATAGTTAGAGTAAGATAGAAGATCGGATATGTAGGCAAGACTCTGAGAAGTGCAAGAACCATCGGGCAGTAATAGTAGGGGATTTTCATTACCCCAATATTAACTGGGATAATTTTAGTATGAAAAGAATTGAGGGAACAGAAATCTTGAGGTGCATTCAGGAGAACGTTTTTGACCAGGATGTAGCAAGTCCAACAAGAGAGGGTGCGGTTTTAGACATTGTTTTAGGAAATGAAGATAGGCATGTGGAGGAGTGCCAGTGGGGGAGCATTTTGGTGGGAGTGATCATAATTCAGTAGTTTTAACTTAATTATGGGACAGGACAAGAGATATATCAGCAGTTAGAGTTCTCAATGGGGCAAGGCCGATATTACTAAACTGAGGAGTGAAAGTTGTACCCCAGGCTGTTCAACTGAGGAAACAGCTGTTTGAAGGTAATTCAGTTTCAGAGCAGTGGGAGGCATTCAAAGGGGAGATTCCAGAGGTTCAAGATAAACATGTTCCCACAAAGAAAAAGGGTGAGGCGGCCAAATCTCGAGTACCATGGATGTCAAGGAGCCGACAGGGTAGGATAACGCAGAAAAGCAAAGCTTATGTCCGACACTGAGAACTCAATACTGCAGAAAGCCGAGAGGAGTATAGAAAGTGGAGGGATCAAATCAAAAAGGAAATTAGGAAAGGAAAGAGAGGGCATGAAAGAATATTGGCGAGCAAAATCAAGGTGAACTCAAAGATGTTTTCTCAATACATTAAGAGTAAGAGGATAACTAAGGGGAGAGTAGGACCCATAATAGATCAGAAAGGTAACCTTTGTATAAGGGTGGAAGATATTGGACTGGTTCTTATTCAGCACTTTGCGTATGTCTTCAGAAAAGAGGGGGGATTTAGATATTGTCGTTAAGGAGGAAAAGTGTGAATTATTGGATATAATAAACATAGGGAGAGAGGAAGTATTAATGGGATTAGCATCCTTGAAAGTTGATAAATCACCAGAGCCGGATGAAATGTACCCCAGGCTGTTCAAAGAAGTAAGAGAGGAAATAGCAGAGGGTCTGCCCACCATCATTTCCCAATCTCACTAGATACAGTTGTGGTGCCGGAGTATTGGATAATTGCTAACATTGTACCTCTGTTTAAAAAGGGAGCGAAGGATAGTCTGAATAATTACAGGCCAGTCAGTCTAACCTCAGTAGTGGGCAAATTATTGGAATCTATTCTGAGAGACGGGATAAACTGTCACTTATAGAGGCACAGGTTTATCAAGGATAGTCAGCATGGATTTGTTAAGGGACGCTCTTGTTTAACCAAATTGATCGAATTTTTTGAAGATGTTACAGGGAATATAGATGAGGGGAGTGCAGTTGATGTGGTCTACATGGATATTAGCAAGGCTTCTGACAAGCTCCCACCTGAAAGATTGGTTCAAAAAATAAAATCCCATGGCGTCCAGAGAAATGCAGAAAAGCGGATACAAAATTGTCTCAGTGGCAGGAAACAAAGGGTAATTTATTGACAAGTATTTTTGCGACTGGAGGACTGTTTCCAGTGTCATTCCACAGGGCTCAGTAATGGGTCCCCTGCTTTTTGTGGTCTATATTAAAGACTTAGATGTAAATGTAGTGGGTATGATCAAGACTTTTGCAGACAACACAAAGATTGGCCATGCGGTGGATAGCGAGAAGGATAGCTGTTGGCTGCAGGAAGATATTGACGGTCTGGTCAGATGGGCAGAAAAATGGGAATCGACCTGGATAAGCGTGAGGTGATGCTGTTGGGGAGCTCACACAAGCAAAGGAATACACGATTACTCGGACAATACTGAGAAGTGTAGAGGAAGTAAGGGACTTTGGAGCGAATGCCCATAGATCCCTGAAGATAGCAGGACAGGTCAATAAGGCAGTTAAGAAGGCATATGGAATCATTTCCCTTTTTAGCCGAGGTATAGAATGAAAGATCTGGGAGGTTATGCTGGAACTGTCTTAATCATTGGTTAGGCCACAACTTGAATACTGTGTGCAGTTCTGGTAACAGAAAGGATGTAATTGCACTAGAGAGGGTTCACAGGAGATTTACGAGGATGTTGCCAGGACTGGAAAAATGCAGCTAAGAGGAAGTATTGGATCGGCTGGGGTTGTTCTCCATGGAACAGAGAAGGCTGAGGGGCGATCTGATTGAAATGAACAAAATTTTGCGGGGCCTGGATAGAGTGGAGGTGAAGGGTCTATTCACATTAGCAGAAAGATCAGTGACTAGGGGACATAGATTTAAAGTGATTGGTAGAAATATCAGAAGGGAGTTGAGGAAAAACATATTCACCCAGAAATACAAAATTGCCTCAGTGACAGGAAGCAAAGGGTAATTGTTGACGGGTATTGACTGGAGGACTTCCCCGTGGTTTTCCACGGGGCTCGGTACTGGGTCCCCTGCTTTTAGTGAGGGTCTGTAACTCACTTCATGAAAGGATGGTTGAGGCAGAAACCCTCCACTCATTCAAAAAGAGCCTGGATGTGCACCTCAAATGTCATAATCTGCAGGGCTAGGGATCAAATGCTGGATTAGAATAGGTGGATAATTTTTCAGCTGGCACAGACACGATGGGCCAAGTGGCCTCTTTCTGTGCCTTAAACTTTCTACGATTCTATGATTCTATCACACGAAACACGCAATCCTCGCTAACACTCACAATTACGTCAACAAACTATCAAGATTATCAGAAATGATTTTCCATGAAGCTATCCGTGCGACTCGCCTTTTATTAAGACATGATTTTACAAGCAAGAAATATTTTTGTGCTGGGTTATGGCCTCAACAATTTTCCAAGAATCAGCATTGGACTGATAGTTACAGGGCTTATCCAACCTCTCCATTTTTAAACAGGGTGCAACATTTACAGCCCTCCAGTTCTCTGGCATCTTTTTTTTATTCATTCATGGGATGTGGACATCGCTGGATAAGCCAGCATTTATTGTCCATCCCTAATTGCCCTTGAGAAGGTGGTGGTGAGCTGCCTTCATGAACCACTGCAGTCCACGTGGGGTAGGTACACCCACAGTTCTGTTAGGAAGGAGTTCCAGTATTTTGACCCACTGACAGTGAAGGAACAGTGATATAGTTCCAAGTCAGGATGATGTCTGGCTTCGAGGGGAACTTGCAGGTGCTGGTGTTTCCATACATCTGCTGCCCTTGTCCTTCTATGTGACAGAGGTTGTGTGTTCGGAAGATGCTGTCTAAGTAGACTTGGTGCGTTGCTGCAGTGCATCTTGTAGATGGTACACACTGCTGCCTCTTTGCGTTGGTGGTGAAGATAGTGAATGTTGTGGATGGGGTGCCAATCAAGTGCTGCTTTGTCCTGGATGGTGCCGAGCCTCTTGAGTGTTTTTAGAGCTGCACCCATCCAGGCAAGCAGAGAATATTCCATCACACTCCTGACTTGTGCCTTGTAGATGGTTGACTGGCTTTGGTGAGTCAGGAGGTGAGTTACTCGCCTCAGGATTCCTCGCCGATGACCTGATCTTTTAGCCATGGTATTTATATGGCTACTCCTGTTCAGTTTCTGGTCAATGGTAGCCCCTAAGATGCGATAGTGGGGGATTCAGCTATGGTAATATCATTGAATGTCAAGGGGGATGATTAGATTATCTCTTGTCGGAGACCGTCATTGCCTGGCGCTTGTGCAGAGTGAACGATACTTGCCAATTATCAGCCCAAGCCTTGACATTGTCCAAGTCTTGCTGCATTTCTACACGGACTGCTTCAGTATTTGAGGAGTCACAAATGGTGCTGAAAATTGTGCAATCATCAGCGAACATCCCCACATCTGACCTTATCATTAAAGGAAGGTCATTGATGAAGCAGCTGAAGATGGTTGGGCCCAGGACACAACACTGAGGAACTCCTGCAGTGATGTCCTGGAGCTGAGCCGATTGACCTGCAACAACCACAACCATCTTCCTTTGTGCTAGGTATGACTCCAACTAGCAGAGAGTTTTCCCCCTGATTCCCGCTGACTCAATTTTTGCTCGGGCTCCTTGATGCCATACTCAGTCAAATGCTGCCTTGGTGTCAAGGGCAGTCACTCATACCTCACCTATTGAATTCAGCTCCTTTGTCCATGTTTGCACCAAGACTGTCATGAGGTCAGGAGCTGTGTGACCCTGGCGGAACCCAAACTGAGCGTCACTGAGCTGTTCATTGCTAAGCAAGTGCAGTTTGGTAGCATTGTCGTTGACACCTTCCATCACCTTACTGATGATTGAGAGTAGGCTGATGGGGCGGTAATTGGCCGGGTTGGACTTGTCCTGCTTTTTGTATGCAGGACATACCTGGGCAATTTTCCACATTGCAGGATCGAGGCCAATGTTGTAGCTGTACTGGAACAGTTTGATGGGGGAACAGAAGTTCTGGAGCACAGGTATTCAGTACTATTTCCGGAATATTGTCAGGGCCCATAGCCTTTGCAGCATCAAGTGCCTTCAATCGTTTCTTGATATCACGCAGAGTGAATCGAACCCTGAGAAACAGTACTGTATACTCCCCTCCACCTCCAGTCTGAACAATCACTGTTCACCACTTCTCTCTGCTTTCTGTCCCTGAGTCAGTGTCATATCCACACTATCACTGTCACATTAATCCATGTCATGACAAGTCTATGAAATATCCACACTATCACTGTCACATTAATCCATGTCATGACAAGTCTATGAAATATCCACACTATCACTGTCACATTAATCCATGTCATGACAAGTCTATGAAATATCCACACTATCACTGTCACATTAATCCATGTCATGACAAGTCTATGAAATATCCACACTATCACTGTCACATTAATCCATGTCATGACAAGTCTATGAAATATCAACACTATCAATGTCACATTAATCCATGTCATAACAAGTCTATGAAATGTCATTTGATCACAGGCCTTTTGAAAGTCTATATACATAAATGGATATACACGAGTAGGGGAGGAAGATGTTGGTATGGTTCTTAATGAATACTTTGTATCTGTCTTAACAAAAGAGGGGAACGATGCAGATATTGTGGTTAAGGAGGAGGAGAGTGAATTATTGGATCTGATATACATAGGGAGAGAGGAAGTATTAATGGGATTAGCATCCTTGAAAGTTGATAAATCACCAGGGCCAGGTGAAATGTATTCCAGGCTGTCAAATGAAGTGAGAGAGGAAATAGCAGAGGGTCTGACCATCATTTTCCAATCCTCACTGGATACAGGTATAGTGCCGGAGGATTGGTGAACTGTTAACATTGTACCTCTTTAAAAAGGGAGCAACGGATAGACAGAATAATTGCAGACCAGTCAGTGTAAACTCAGTAGTGGGCAAATTATTGCAATGTATTCTGAGAGACAGGATAAACTGTCACTTGGAAAGGCTCAGGTCAATCAAGGATAGTCAGCATAGATTTGATAAGGGAAGATATTGTTTGACCAACTTGATTGAATTTTTCGACAACGTAGTAAGGATGATAGATGAGGGTCGTGCAGATGATATGGTCTACATGGATTTTGGCAAGGCTTTTGACAAGGTCCCATGTGGCATACTAGTTAAAACAAATAAAATCCCATGGAATCCAGGGAACTGCAGCAAGCTGGAGACAAAATTGGCTCAGTGACAGGAAACAAAGGCTGTTTGTTGACGGGTGATTTACTGACTTGAGGTCTGTTTCCAGTGGCGTTCCACAGGGCTCAGTACTGGGTCCCCTGCTTTTTGTGGTGTATATTAACGATTTGAACGTAAATGTAGGGGGCATGATCAAGATGTTTGCAGATGGTACACAGATTGGCCGTGCGGTAGATAGCGAGGAGGATAGCTGTAGGCTGCTCGAAAATATTGATGGCAGAAAAGTGTCAAATGGAATTCAACCTGGTTAAGTATGAGACGATGTAATTGAGGAGGTCAGACAAGGCAAAGGGATAGACGATCAATCGGAAAATACTGAGAAGTGTAGAGCAAGTGAGGGACCTTGGAGTCAATGTCCACTGATCCCTGCAGGTAGCAGTTCAGGTCGATAAGGTGGTTAAGAAGGCATATGGAATCCTTTCCCTTATTAGCTGAGGTATAGAATACAAGAGCAGGGAGGTTAAACTAGAACTGTATAAATCATTGGTTAGGCCACAACCTGAGTACTGTGTGTAGTTCTGGTCACCTCATTGCACAAAGGATGTAATTGCATGAGAGAGGCGACTGAGGAGATTTACAAGGACTGGAAAAATGCAGCTCTGAAGAAAGATGAGATAGGCTGGGGCTATTATACTTGGAACAGTGAAGGCTGAAGGGAGATCCGATTGAAATGGACATAATTTTGTGGGGCCTGGATAGAGTGGAGGTGAAGAGTCTATTCATCTGAGCAGAGAGATCAGTGACTAGGGGGCAGTGAATTAAAGTGCTTGGTAGAAGGATTAGCGGGGAGTTGAGGAGAAACTTGTTCACCCAAAAATACAAAATGGGCTCAGTGGCAGGAAACAAAGGGTAATTGTTATAATAAAAGCAAAATACTGCAGAAGCTGGAAATCTGAAGTAAAAACAAGAAAGGCTGGAAATACTCGGCAGGTCTGGCAGCATCTGTGGAGAGAGAAGCAGAGACTGTAATTAATGTCAGTCTCCATGGACACACCACAGCCCAGACCCTGAGACTGAAATAAATGCACACACACACACACACACACACACACACACACACACACACACACACACACACACACACACACACACACACACACACACACACACACACACACCCACAGCCCAGGCCCTGAGAATTATATATATGCACACACACCACACAGTCCAGACCATGAGACATATATATATATATATATATATATATATATCACACACACACACCACAGTCCAGGGCCTCACACTTATATACATGCACACACATACACACACACAAAGCCCAGACCCTGAGAGTATATATATGCGCACACACACACACACACACACACACACACACACACACACACACACACACACACACACACACACACACACACACACACCACAGTCCAGACCCTGAGACTTATATATATGCACACACACACACACCGCAGCCCAGGCACTGAGACTTATATATATGCACACACGCGCACACACACACACACACCACAGCCCAGGCACTGAGACTTATATATATGCACACACACACACATAAACACCACAGCCCAGACCCTGAGACTTATATATATATGCACACACACACACATAAACACCACAGTCCAGGCCCTGAGACTTATATATATATATACACACACACACCACAGTCCAGGCCCTGAGACTTATATATATACACACACAAACACCACAGTCCATGCCCTGAGACTTATATATATACACACACACACACACCACAGTCCAGGCCCTGATACTTATATATATACACACACAAACACCACAGTCCATGCCCTGAGACTTATATATATGCACACACAGACACACCGCAGCCCAGGCACTGAGACTTATATATATGCACACACGCGCACACACACACACACACCACAGCCCAGGCACTGAGACTTATATATATGCACACACACACACATAAACACCACAGCCCAGACCCTGAGACTTATATATATATGCACACACACACACATAAACACCACAGTCCAGGCCCTGAGACTTATATATATATATACACACACACACCACAGTCCAGGCCCTGAGACTTATATATATACACACACACACACACCACAGTCCAGGCCCTGATACTTATATATATACACACACAAACACCACAGTCCATGCCCTGAGACTTATATATATACACACACACAGACACCACAGTCCAGGCCCAGAGACACTACATATATACACACACACACACCACAGTCCAGGCCCTGAGACTTATATATAAACACACACACACCACAGTCCAGGCCCAGAGACTTATATATATATATATATATATATATATATATATATATATATACACACACCACAGTCAAGGCCCTGAGACTTATCTATATATATATATATATATACACACACCACAGTCAAGACCCTGAGACTTATATATTTACTTCTTTATATATATACACACACACCACACTCCAGGCCTCGAGACTTATATATATACACACACACACACCAATGTCCTGGCCCTGAGACTTATATATATACACACTCACACACACCACAGTCCAGTCCCTGAGACTTATATATATATACACACACACACACCACAGTCCAGGCCCAGAGACACTACATATATACATACACTCACACCACAGTCCAAGCCCTGAGACTTATATATATACACACACACACCACAGTCCATGCCCTGAGACTTATATATTTATATATATATATATATATATATATATATATATACACACACCACAGTCAAGGCCCTGAGACTTATCTATATATATATATATATATACACACACCACAGTCAAGACCCTGAGACTTATATATTTACTTCTTTATATATATACACACACACCACACTCCAGGCCTCGAGACTTATATATATACACACACACACACCAATGTCCTGGCCCTGAGACTTATATATATACACACTCACACACACCACAGTCCAGGCCCTGAGACTTATATATATATACACACACACACACCACAGTCCAGGCCTTGAGACATATATATACACACACACACCACAGTCCAGGCCCTGAGGCATATATACACACACAGACACACCACAGTCCATGCCCTGAGAATAATATATATATAGATACACACACACCACAGTCCAAGCCCTGAGACTTACATATACACACAAACACACACCACAGTCCATGCCCTGAGACTTATATATATACACACACACACACACCACAGTCCAGGCCCTGAGACTTATATATATATACACACACAAACACCACAGTCCAGGCCCTGAGACTGATATATCTACACACACACCACAGTCCAGGCCCTGAGACTTATATATATATAAATACACACACACCACAGTCCAGACCCTGAGACTTATATATTTACTTCTTTATATATATACACACACACCACACTCCAGGCCTCGAGACTTATATATATACACACACACACACCAAAGTCCAGGCCCTGAGACTTATATATATACACACTCACACACACCACAGTCCAGGCCCTGAGATGTATAAATATACACACTCACACCACAGTCCAGGCCCTGAGACATATATACACACACAGACACACCACAGTCCATGCCCTGAGACTTACATATATACACAAACACACACCACAGTCCATGCCCTGAGAATAATATATATATACACACACACACACCACAGTCCAGGCCCTGAGACATATATACACACACAGACACACCACAGTCCAAGCCCTGAGACTTACATCTCTACACAAACACACACCACAGTCCATGCCCTGAGAATAATATATATATACACACACACACACCACAGTCCAAGCCCTGAGACTTACATATATACACAAACACACACCACAGTCCAGGCCCTGAGGTATATAAATATATACACACACACACCACAGTCCAGGCCCTGAGACTTATATATATACACACACAAACACACCACAGTCCAGGAACTGAGACTTAGATATATATATATGCACACACACAACAGTCAAGACCCTGAGACTTATAAATATATATACACACACACCACAGTCAACACCCTGAGACTTATAAATATATATACACACACACTACAGTCAAGACCCTGAGACTTATAAAGATATATACACACACAGACACCACAGTCCAGACCCTGAGACCTATATATATATATAAACACACACACCACAGTCCAGGCCCTGGGGCATATATACACACACAGACACACCACAGTCCAAGCCCTGAGACTTACATATATACACACACACACCACGGTCCAGGCCCTGAGACTTATATATATACACACACACACCACAGTCCAGGCCCTGAGATAGATATATATATGTGTATATATATATATATATGTACACTCACACACACCACAGTCCAGGCCCTGAAACTTATATATATATATACACACACACACCACAGTCCAGGCCCTGAGACTTATATATACACACACACATACCACAGTCCAGGATCTGAGACTTATATATATATAAATACACACACACCACAGTCCAGGCACTGAGACTAATATATATATATATACACACACACACCACAGTCCAGAATCTGAGACTTATATATATATATATACACACACACCACAGTCCAGACCCTGAGACTTATATATTTACTTCTTTATATATATACACACACACCACACTCCAGGCCTCGAGACTTATATATATACACACACACACACCAAAGTCCAGGCCCTGAGACTTATATATATATATACACACACACCAAAGTCCAGGCCCTGAGACTGATATATCTACACACACACCACAGTCCAGGCCCTGAGACTTATATATTTACTTCTTTATATATATACACACACACCACACTCCAGGCCTCGAGACTTATATATATATACACACACACACCAAAGTCCAGGCCCTGAGACTTATATATATACACACTCACACACACCACAGTCCAGGCCCTGAGACTTATATATATACACACACACACACACACCACAGTCCAGGCCCTGAGACATATATATACACACACACACCACAGTCCAGGCCCTGAGGCATATATACACACACAGACACACCACAGTCCATGCCCTGAGAATAATATATATATAGATACACACACACCACAGTCCAAGCCCTGAGACTTACATATATACACAAACACACACCACAGTCCATGCCCTGAGACTTATATATATATACACACACACACACCACAGTCCAGGCCCTGAGACTTATATATATACACACACAAACACCACAGTCCAGGCCCTGAGACTGATATATCTACACACACACCACAGTCCAGGCCCTGAGACTTATATATATATAAATACACACACACCAGAGTCCAGACCCTGAGACTTATATATATACACACTCACACACACCACAGTCCAGGCCCTGAGATGTATAAATATACACACTCACACCACAGTCCAGGCCCTGAGACATATATACACACACAGACACACCACAGTCCAAGCCCTGAGACTTACATATATACACAAACACACACCGCAGTCCATGCCCTGAGAATAATATATATATATACACACACACACACCACAGTCCAGGCCCTGAGACATATATACACACACAGACACACCACAGTCCAAGCCCTGAGACTTACATCTCTACACAAACAAAACACCACAGTCCATGCCCTGAGAATAATATATATATACACACACACACACCACAGTCCAAGCCCTGAGACTTACATATATACACAAACACACACCACAGTCCAGGCCCTGAGGTATATAAATATATACACACACACACCACAGTCCAGGCCCTGAGACTTATATATATACACACACAAACAGACCACAGTCCAGGAACTGAGACTTAGATATATATATATGCACACACACTACAGTCAAGACCCTGAGACTTATAAATATATATACACACACACCACAGTCAACACACTGAGACTTATAAATATATATACACAAACACTACAGTCAAGACCCTGAGACTTATAAATATATATACACACAGACACCACAGTCCAGACCCTGAGACCTATATATATATATAAACACACACACCACAGTCCAGGCCCTGGGGCATATATACACACACAGACACACCACAGTCCAAGCCCTGAGACTTACATATATACACACACACACCACGGTCCAGGCCCTGAGACTTATATATATATACACACACACCACAGTCCAGGCCCTGAGATAAATATATATATGTGTATATATATATATGTACACTCACACACACCACAGTCCAGGCCCTGAAACGTATATATATATACACAAACACACACCACAGTCCAAGCCCTGAGACTTACATATATACACAAACACACACCACAGTCCAGGCCCTGAGGTATATAAATATATACACACACACACCACAGTCCAGGCCCTGAGACTTATATATATACACACACAAACACACCACAGTCCAGGAACTGAGACTTAGATATATATATATATGCACACACATTACAGTCAAGAAACTGAGACTTATAAATATATAAACACACACACTACAGTCAAGACCCTGAGACTTATAAATATATATACACACAGACACCACAGTCCAGACCCTGAGACCTATATATATATATAAACAGACACACCACAGTCCAGGCCCTGGGGCATATATACACACACAGACACACCACAGTCCAAGCCCTGAGACTTACATATATACACACACACACCACCGTCCAGGCCCTGAGACTTATATATATATACACACACACCACAGTCCAGGCCCTGAGATAGATATATATATGTGTATATATATATATATGTACACTCACACACACCACAGTCCAGGCCCTGAAACGTATATATATATACACACACACACCACAGTCCAGGCCCTGAGACTTATATACACACACAGACACACCACAGTCCAGGCCCTGAGACTTATATACACACACAGACACACCACAGTCCATGCCCTGAGACTTATATATATATAAACACACACACCACGGTCCAGGCCCTGAGATAGATAGATATATGTGTATATATATATATATGTACACTCACACACACCACAGTCCAGGCCCTGAGACTTATATATATATATACACACACACCACAGTCCAGGCCCTGAGAATTATATATACACTCACACACACCACAGTCCAGGCCCTGAGACTTATATATATATATAAACACACACCACAGTCCAGGCCCTGAGATAGATATATATATGTGTATATATATATATATATGTACACTCACACACACCACAGTCCAGGCCCTGAGACTTATATATATATATATATAAACACACACCACAGTCCAGGCCCTGAGACTTATATATATATATAAACACACACACCACAGTCCAGACCCTGAGATAGATATATATATGTGTATATATATATATATGTACACTCACACACACCACAGTCCAGGCCCTGAAACGTATATATATATACACACACACCACAGTCCAGGCCCTGAGACTTCTATATATATATAAACACACACACCACAGTCCAGGCCCTGAGACTTATATATATATATATATATATATAAACACACACCACAGTCCAGGCCCTGAGACTTCTATATATATATATATATATAAAGACACACACCACAGTCCAGACCCTGAGATAGATATATATATGTGTATATATATATATATGTACACTCACACACACCACAGTCCAGGCCCTGAAACGTATATATATATATACACACACACACCACAGTCCAGGCCCTGAGGTATATAAATATATACACACACACACCACAGTCCAGGCCCTGAGGTATATAAATATATACACACACACACCACAGTCCAGGCCCTGAGGTATATAAATATATACACAAACACACACCACAGTCCAGGCCCTGAGGTATATAAATATATACACACACACACACCACAGTCCAGGCCCTGAGGTATATAAATATATACACACACACACCACAGTCCAGGCCCTGAGACTTATATATATATATATATATATATACACACACACACCACAGTCCAGACCCTGAGGTATATAAATATATACACACACACACCACAGTCCAGGCCCTGAGGTATATAAATATATACACACACACACCACAGTCCAGGCCCTGAGGTATATAAATATATACACACACACACCACAGTCCAGGCCCTGAGGTATATAAATATATACACACACACACCACAGTCCAGGCCCTGAGGTATATAAATATATACACACACACACACCACAGTCCAGGCCCTGAGGTATATAAATATATACACACACACACCACCATCCAGGCCCTGAGGTATATAAATATATACACACACACACCACAGTCCAGGCCCTGAGACTTATATATATACACACACAAACACACCACAGTCCAGGAACTGAGACTTAGATATATATATATGCACACACACTACAGTCAAGACCCTGAGACTTATAAATATATATACACACACACCACAGTCAACACCCTGAGACTTATAAATATATATACACACACACTACAGTCAAGACCCTGAGACTTATAAATATATATACACACAGACACCACAGTCCAGACCCTGAGACCTATATACATATATAAACACACACACCACAGTCCAGGCCCTGGGGCATATATACACACACAGACACACCACAGTCCAAGCCCTGAGACTTACATATATACACACACACACCACCGTCCAGGCCCTGAGACTTATATATATATACACACACACCACAGTCCAGGCCCTGAGACTTATATATATATAAACACACACACCACAGTCCAGACCCTGAGATAGATATATATATGTGTATATATATATATATGTACACTCACACACACCACAGTCCAGGCCCTGAAACGTATATATATATACACACACACCACAGTCCAGGCCCTGAGACTTCTATATATATATAAACACACACACCACAGTCCAGGCCCTGAGACTTATATATATATATATATATATAAACACACACCACAGTCCAGGCCCTGAGACTTCTATATATATATATATATATAAACACACACACCACAGTCCAGACCCTGAGATAGATATATATATGTGTATATATATATATATATGTACACTCACACACACCACAGTCCAGGCCCTGAAACGTATATATATATATACACACACACACCACAGTCCAGGCCCTGAGGTATATAAATATATACACACACACACCACAGTCCAGGCCCTGAGGTATATAAATATATACACACACACACCACAGTCCAGGCCCTGAGGTATATAAATATATACACAAACACACACCACAGTCCAGGCCCTGAGGTATATAAATATATACACACACACACACCACAGTCCAGGCCCTGAGGTATATAAATATATACACACACACACCACAGTCCAGGCCCTGAGACTTATATATATATATATATATATATACACACACACACCACAGTCCAGACCCTGAGGTATATAAATATATACACACACACACCACAGTCCAGGCCCTGAGGTATATAAATATATACACACACACACCACAGTCCAGGCCCTGAGGTATATAAATATATACACACACACACCACAGTCCAGGCCCTGAGGTATATAAATATATACACACACACACCACAGTCCAGGCCCTGAGGTATATAAATATATACACACACACACACCACAGTCCAGGCCCTGAGGTATATAAATATATACACACACACACCACCATCCAGGCCCTGAGGTATATAAATATATACACACACACACCACAGTCCAGGCCCTGAGACTTATATATATACACACACAAACACACCACAGTCCAGGAACTGAGACTTAGATATATATATATGCACACACACTACAGTCAAGACCCTGAGACTTATAAATATATATACACACACACCACAGTCAACACCCTGAGACTTATAAATATATATACACACACACTACAGTCAAGACCCTGAGACTTATAAATATATATACACACAGACACCACAGTCCAGACCCTGAGACCTATATATATATATAAACACACACACCACAGTCCAGGCCCTGGGGCATATATACACACACAGACACACCACAGTCCAAGCCCTGAGACTTACATATATACACACACACACCACCGTCCAGGCCCTGAGACTTATATATATATACACACACACCACAGTCCAGGCCCAGAGATAGATATATATATATGTGTATATATATATATATATATATATATGTACACTCACACACACCACAGTCCAGGCCCTGAAACGTATATATATATACACACACACACCACAGTCCAGGCCCTGAGACTTATATATACACACACACACCACAGTCCAGGCCCTGAGGTATATAAATATATACACACACACACCACAGTCCAGGCCCTGAGGTATATAAATATATACACACACACACACCACAGTCCAGGCCCTGAGGTATATAAATATATACACACACAAACCACAGTCCAGGCCCTGAGACTTATATATATATATATATATATATATATATACACACACACACCACAGTCCAGACCCTGAGAATTATATATATATATATAGATACACACACACCACAGTCCAGGCCCTGAGACTTATATATATACACACACACCACAGTCCAGACCCTGAGGTATATAAATATACACACACACACACCACAGTCCAGGCCCTGAGACTTATATATATATACACAAACACACACCACAGTCCAAGCCCTGAGACTTACATATATACACAAACACACACCACAGTCTAGTCCCTGAGGTATATAAATATATACACACACACACCACAGTCCAGACCCTGAGAATTATATATATATATATACACACACACCACAGTCCAGGCCCTGAGACTTATATATATACACACACATCACAGTCCAGACCCTGAGGTATATAAATATACACACACACACACCACAGTCCAGGCCCTGAGACTTATATATATATACACAAACACACACCACAGTCCAAGCCCTGAGACTTACATATATACACAAACACACACCACAGTCCAGGCCCTGAGGTATATAAATATATACACACACACACCACAGTCCAGGCCCTGAGACTTATATATATACACACACAAACACACCACAGTCCAGGAACTGAGACTTAGATATATATATATATGCACACACACTACAGTCAAGAAACTGAGACTTATAAATATATATACACACACACTACAGTCAAGACCCTGAGACTTATAAATATATATACACACAGACACCACAGTCCAGACCCTGAGACCTATATATATATATAAACAGACACACCACAGTCCAGGCCCTGGGGCATATATACACACACAGACACACCACAGTCCAAGCCCTGAGACTTACATATATACACACACACACCACGGTCCAGGCCCTGAGACTTATATATATATACACACACACCACAGTCCAGGCCCTGAGATAGATATATATATGTGTATATATATATATATGTACACTCACACACACCACAGTCCAGGCCCTGAAACGTATATATATATACACACACACACCACCGTCCAGGCCCTGAGACTTATATATACACACACACATACCACAGTCCAGGCCCTGAGACTTATATACACATACAGATACACCACAGTCCAAGCCCTGAGACTTACATATATACACACACACACCACCGTCCAGGCCCTGAGACTTATATATATATACACACACACCACAGTCCAGGCCCTGAGATAGATATATATATGTGTATATATATATATATATATGTACACTCACACACACCACAGTCCAGGCCCTGAAACGTATATATATATACACACACATACCACAGTCCAGGCCCTGAGACTTATATACACACACAGACACACCACAGTCCAGGCCCTGAGACTTATATACACACACAGACACACCACAGTCCATGCCCTGAGACTTATATATATATATAAACACACACACCACGGTCCAGGCCCTGAGATAGATAGATATATGTGTATATATATATATATGTACACTCACACACACCACAGTCCAGGCCCTGAGACTTATATATATATATAAACACACACCACAGTCCAGGCCCTGAGATAGATATATATATGTGTATATATATATATGTACACTCACA
>NW_027140562.1:670000-672500 GCF_036365525.1 Heterodontus francisci | reverse complement strand
GTCCAGACCCTGAGACTTACATATATACACAAACACACACCACAGTCCAGGCCCTGAGATAAATATATATATATATATATATAAACACACACACCACTGTCCAGGCCCTGAGACTTATAAATATATATACACACAAACCACAGTCAAGACCCTGAGACTTATAAATATATATACACACACACCACAGTCCAGGCCCTGAGACTTATAAATATATATACACACACACCACAGTCAAGACCCTGAGACTTATAAATATATATACACACACACCACAGTCCAGGCCCTGAGACGTATAAATATATATACACACACACCACAGTCCAGACCCTGAGACTTATAAATATATAAAAACACACACCACAGTCAAGACCCTGAGACTAATAAATATATAAACACACACACCACAGTCCAGACCCTGGGGCATATATACACACACACACACACCACAGTCAAGACCCTGAGACTTATAAATATATAAAAACACACACCACAGTCAAGACCCTGAGACTAATAAATATATAAACACACACACCACAGTCCAGACCCTGGGGCATATATACACACACAGACACACCACAGTCCAAGCCCTGAGACTGACATATATACACACACACACCACGGTCCAGGCCCTGAGAGTTATAAATATATATACACACACACCACAGTCCAGGCCCTGAGGTATATAAATATATATGTATATATATATGTACACTCACACACACCACAGTCCAAGCCCTGAAACGTATATATATATACACATACACACCACAGTCCAGGCCCTGAGACTTATATATATATATATGTATATATATATATGTACACTCACACACACCACAGTCCAAGCCCTGAAACGTATATATATATAAACACACACACCACAGTCCAGGCCCTGGGGCATATATACACACACAGACACACCACAGTCCAAGCCCTGAGAATAATATATATATATATATACACACACACCACAGTCCAAGCCCTGAGATATATATATATATATGTATATATATATGTACACTCACACACACCACAGTCCAAGCCCTGAAACGTATATATATATACACATACACACCACAGTCCATGCTCTGAGACTTATATATATATATGTATATATATATGTACACTCACACACACCACAGTCCAAGCCCTGAAACGGATATATATATATATATGAACACACACACCACAGTCCAGGCCCTGGGGCATATATACACACACAGACACACCACAGTCCAAGCCCTGAGACTTACATATATACACAGACACACCACAGTCCAAGCCCTGAGACTTATAAATATATATACACACACACGACAGTCAAGACCCTGAGACTTATAAATATATATACACACACACCACAGTCAAGACCCTGAGACTTATAAATATATATACACACACACCACAGTCCAGACCCTGGGGCTTATAAATATATATACACACACACCACAGTCAAGACCCTGAGACTTATAAATATATATACACACGCACCACAGTCCAGGCCCTGAGACTTATAAATATATATACACACACACCACAGTCAAGACCCTGAGACTTATAAATATATAAACACACACACCACAGTCCAGACCCTGGGGCATATATACACACACACACACACCACAGACAAGACCCTGAGACTTATAAATATATATACACACACACCACAGTCAAGACCCTGAGACTTATAAATATATAAACACACACACCACAGTCCAGACCCTGGGGCATATATACACACACAGACACACCACAGTCCAAGCCCTGAGACTGACATATATACACACACACACCACGGTCCAGGCCCTGAGACTTATAAATATATATACACACACACCACAGTCCAGGCCCTGAGGTATATAAATATATATGTATATATATATGTGCACTCACACACACCACAGTCCAAGCCCTGAAACGTATATATATATACACATACACACCACAGTCCAGGCCCTGAGACTTATATATATATATGTATATATATATGTACACTCACACACACCACAGTCCAAGCCCTGAAACGTATATATATATAAACACACACACCACAGTCCAGGCCCTGGGGTATATATACACACACAGACACACCACAGTCCAAGCCCTGAGAATAATATATATATATATACACACACACCACAGTCCAAGCCCTGAGACTGACATATATACACACACACACCACAGTCCAGGCCCTGAGATATATATATATATATATGTATATATATATGTACACTCACACACACCACAGTCCAAGCCCTGAAACGTATATATATATACACATACACACCACAGTCCATGCTCTGAGACTTATATATATATATATGTATATATATATATATGTACACTCACACACACCACAGTCCAACCCCTGAAACGGATATATATATATATATATAAACACACACACCACCGTCCAGGCCCTGGGGCATATATACACACACAAAGAGACACCACAGTCCAAGCCCTGAGACTTACATATATACACAGACACACCACAGTCCAA
>NW_027140562.1:650000-655000 GCF_036365525.1 Heterodontus francisci | reverse complement strand
TTGCTGTTACTCCTTCCAAAGTGAATCACCTCACACTTCTCCGCATTATACTCCATTTGCCATCTCTCAGCCCAGCTCTGCAGCCTATCTATGTCCCTCTGTAGCCTACAACACCCTTCGACACTATCCACAACTCCACCGACCTTCGTGTCATCCGCAAATTTACTAAATCACCCTTCTGCACCCTCATCCAGGTCGTTTATAAAAATGACAAACAGCAGTGGCCCCAAAACAGAACCTTGCGGTACACCACTATTAACTAAACTCCAGGATGAACATTTGCCATCAACCACCACCCTCTGTCTTCTTTCAGTTAGCCAATTTCTGATCCAAAGCTCTAAATCACCTTCAACCCCATACTTCCGTATTTTCTGCAATAGCCTACCGTGGGGAACCTTATCAAACGCCTTACTGAAATCCATATACACCACATCCACTGCTTGACCCTCATCCACCTGTTTGGTCACCTTCTCGAAAAACTCAATAAGGTTTGTGAGGCACGACCTACCTTTCACAAAACCGTGCTGACTATCGCTAATGAACTTATTTTTTTCAAGATGATTATAAATCCTGTCTCTTATAACCTTTTCCAACATTTTACCCACAACCGAAGTAAGGCTCACAGGTCTATAATTACCAGGGCTGTCTCTACTCCCCTTCTTGAACAATGGGACAACATTTGCTATCCTCCAGTCTTCCGGCACTATTCCTGTCGACAATGACGACATAAAGATCAACAACAACGGCTCTGCAATCTCCTCCCTGGCTTCCCAGAGAATCCTAGGATAAATCCCATCTGGCCCAGGGGACTTATCTATTTTCACTCTTTCCAAAATTGCTAACACCTCCTCCTTGTGAATCTCAATCCCATCTAGCCTGGTCGGCTGTATCTCAGTAATCTCCTCGGCAACATTTTCTTTTTCTGCTGTAAATACTGACGAAAAATATTCATTTAACGCTTCCCCTATCTCCACTGATTCCGCACACAACTTCCCACTACTATCCTTGATTGGCCCGAATCTAACTCTAGTCATTCTTTTATTCCTGATATACCTATAGAAAGCCTTAGGGTTTTCTTTGATCCTATCCGCCAATGACTTCTCGTGTCCTCTGCTTGCTTTGCCTCACAGCGACTGACACCACTGACCACCTCTAGGCGCTTACCCATTGTCTCTCGAGACAAGGAGGCCAAAGAAGAAGCTTGTAACTCTCAAGCGCCCTAACTGAGCCTTCACGTCTCATCCTAACATAAGCCGCCTCTTCCTCTTGACAAGCGCTTCAACTACTTGAGTAAACCACGGCTCCCTCGCTCGACAACTTCCTCCACACACACACACACACACACACCACAGCCCAGACACTGAGACTTATATATATGCACACACACACACACACACACACACACACACACACCACAGCCCAGACATTGAGACTTATATATATGCAAACACACACACACACACACACCGCAGCCCAGACATTGAGACTCATATATATGCACACACACACACACACACACACACACACACCACAGCCCAGACACTGAGACTTATATATATGCACACACACACACACACACCACAGCCCAGACATTGAGACTTATATATATGCACACACACACACACACCACAGCCCAGACATTGAGACTCATATATCTGCACACATACACACACACACACCACAGCCCAGACATTGAGACTTATATATATGCACACACACACACACACACACACAAACACACACACCACAGCCCAGACACTGAGACTTATATATATGCACACACACACACACACACCACAGCCCAGACATTGAGACTCATATATCTGCACACACACACACATACACACACACACACCACTGCCCAGACATTGAGACTTATTAATATGCACACACACACACACACACACACACACACCACAGCCCAGACACTGAGATTTATATATGTGCACACACACACACACACACACACACACACACCACAGCCCAGACACTGAGACTTATATATATGCACACACACACACACACACACACACACACACACACACACACACACACACACACACACACACACACACCACAGCCCAGACACTGAGACTTATATATATGCACACACACACAAACACACAAACCACTGCCCAGACATTGAGACTTATTAATATGCACACACACACCACAGCCCAGGCACTGAGACTTATTAATATGCACACACACACACACCACAGCCCAGACACAGAGACTTATATATATGCACACACACACACACACAAACACACAAACCAATGCCCAGACATTGAGACTTATTAATATGCACACACACACGCACACACACACACACCACAGCCCAGACACTGAGACTAATTAATATGCACACACACACACACACACACACACACACACACACACACACACACACACACACACACACACACACACACACACACACACACACACACACACACACACACACACCACAGCCCAGACACTGAGACTTATATATATGCAGACACACACACCACAGCCCAGACACTGAGACATATATATGCACACACACACAAACACACACACACACACACCACAGCCCAGACACTGAGACTTATATATATGCACACACACACACACGCACGCACACACACACACACACACCACAGCCCAGACACTGAGACTTATATATATGCACACACACGCACACACAAACACACAAACACACAAACCACTGCCCAGACATTGAGACTTATTAATATGCACACACACACACACACACACACACACCACAGCCCAGACACTGAGACTTATTAATATGCACACACACACACACCACAGCCCAGTCACAGAGACTTATATATATGCACACACACACACACACTGACACCACAGCCCAGACACTGAGACTTATATATATGCACACACACACACACCACAGCACAGACACTGAGACTTATATATATGCACACACACACACACACACACACACACACCACAACCCAGACACGGAGACTTATATAAATGCACACACACACACACACACACACCACAGCCCAGACACTGAGACTTCTATATATGCACAAACACACACACACCACAGCCAGACACTGAGACATATATATATGCACACACACACACACACTCACAACACAGCACAGGCACTGAGACTTATATATGTGCACACACACACACACACCACAGCCCAGACATAGACTTATATACATGCACACACACACACCACAGGCCAAACACTGAGACATATATATATGCACACACACACACACACACACACTCACAACACAGCACAGGCACTGAGACTTATATATGTGCACACATACACACACCACATCCCAGACACTGAGACTTATATACATGCACACACACACACACACACACACACACACACACACAACAGCCCAGACACTGAGACTTCTATATATGCACACACACACACACACCACAGCCCAGACATAGACTTATATATATGCACACACACACACCACAGGCCAGACACTGAGACTTATATACATGCACACACACACACACACACACACACACACACACACACACAAACACCACAACCCAGACACGGAGACTTATATATATGTGCACACACACACACACACACACACACACACCAACACAAACACACACACCACAGCCCAGACACTGAGACTTATTAATATGCACACACACACACACACACACACCGCAGCCCAGACACTGAGCCTTTTCTATATGCAAACACACGCACACACACACACACACCACAGCCCAGACACTGAGACTTATATATATGCACACACACACAAACACACACACACACACACCACAGCCCAGACACTGAGACTTAGATATGTGCACACACACACACACACACAACCACAGCCCGGACACTGAGACTTCTATATATGTACACACACACACACACACACGCACACCACAGCCCGGACACTGAGACTTCTATATATACACACGCACACACACACGCACACACACACACACACCACAGCCCAGACACTGAGACTTATATATGTGCGCACACACACACACACACACACACACACACACACACACACACACACACACACACACACACACACACACACACACACACACACCACAGCCCAGACACTGAGACTTATATATATGAACACACACACACACACACACACCACAGCCCAGACACTGAGACTTTTATATATGCACACACACACACCACAGCCCAGACACGGAGACTTATATATATGCACACACACACGCACTCACACCACAGCCCAGACACTGAGACTTGTATATGTGCACACACACACACACACCACAGCCCAGACACTGAGAATTATATATATGCACACACACACGCACACACACACACACCACAGCCCAGACACTGAGACTTATATATATGCACACACACACATACACACCACAGCCCAGTCACTGAGACTTATATATATGCACACACACACACACACACACACACCACAGCCCAGACACTGAGACTTATATATATGCACACACACACACGCAAACACACACACACACCACAGCCCAGACACTGAGACTTCTATATATGCACACACACACACACACCACAGCCCAGACACAGACTTATATATATGCACACACACACACCACAGCCCAGACACTGAGACATATATATATGCACACACACACACACACTCGCAACACAGCACAGGCACTGAGACTTATATATGTGCACACATACACACACCACAGCCCAGACACTGAGACTTATATATATGCACACACACTCACACACACATACACACAAACACCAAAACACACACACACACACACACACACACACCACAGCCCAGACACTGAGACTTATATATTTGCGCACACACACACACCACAGCCCAGACACTGAGACTTATATATATGCACACACACACATACACATCACAGCCCAGTCACTGAGACCTATATATATGCACACACGCACACATACACACACACACACACACCACAGCCCAGACACTGAGACTTATATA
>NW_027140562.1:645000-647500 GCF_036365525.1 Heterodontus francisci | reverse complement strand
AACCTGGGTAGCAACTTTCAGGGATTTATGTACCTGGATCCCAAGATCTCTCTGTTCATCTACACTACCAAGAATCTTCCCATTAGCCCAGTACTCTGCATTGCTGTTACTCCTTCCAAAGTGAATCACCTCACACTTCTCCGCATTATACTCCATTTGCCATCTCTCAGCCCAGCTCTGCAGCCTATCTATGTCCCTCTGTAGCCTACAACACCCTTCGACACTATCCACAACTCCACCGACCTTCGTGTCATCCGCAAATTTACTAAATCACCCTTCTGCACCCTCATCCAGGTCGTTTATAAAAATGACAAACAGCAGTGGCCCCAAAACAGAACCTTGCGGTACACCACTATTAACTAAACTCCAGGATGAACATTTGCCATCAACCACCACCCTCTGTCTTCTTTCAGTTAGCCAATTTCTGATCCAAAGCTCTAAATCACCTTCAACCCCATACTTCCGTATTTTCTGCAATAGCCTACCGTGGGGAACCTTATCAAACGCCTTACTGAAATCCATATACACCACATCCACTGCTTGACCCTCATCCACCTGTTTGGTCACCTTCTCGAAAAACTCAATAAGGTTTGTGAGGCACGACCTACCTTTCACAAAACCGTGCTGACTATCGCTAATGAACTTATTTTTTTCAAGATGATTATAAATCCTGTCTCTTATAACCTTTTCCAACATTTTACCCACAACCGAAGTAAGGCTCACAGGTCTATAATTACCAGGGCTGTCTCTACTCCCCTTCTTGAACAATGGGACAACATTTGCTATCCTCCAGTCTTCCGGCACTATTCCTGTCGACAATGACGACATAAAGATCAACAACAACGGCTCTGCAATCTCCTCCCTGGCTTCCCAGAGAATCCTAGGATAAATCCCATCTGGCCCAGGGGACTTATCTATTTTCACTCTTTCCAAAATTGCTAACACCTCCTCCTTGTGAATCTCAATCCCATCTAGCCTGGTCGGCTGTATCTCAGTAATCTCCTCGGCAACATTTTCTTTTTCTGCTGTAAATACTGACGAAAAATATTCATTTAACGCTTCCCCTATCTCCACTGATTCCGCACACAACTTCCCACTACTATCCTTGATTGGCCCGAATCTAACTCTAGTCATTCTTTTATTCCTGATATACCTATAGAAAGCCTTAGGGTTTTCTTTGATCCTATCCGCCAATGACTTCTCGTGTCCTCTGCTTGCTCTTCTTTGCCCTCCCTTTAGATCCTTCCTGGCTAGCTTGTAACTCTCAAGCGCCCTAACTGAGCCTTCACGTCTCATCCTAACATAAGCCGCCTCTTCCTCTTGACAAGCGCTTCAACTACTTGAGTAAACCACGGCTCCCTCGCTCGACAACTTCCTCCACACACACACACACACACACACCACAGCCCAGACACTGAGACTTATATATATGCACACACACACACACACACACACACACACACACACCACAGCCCAGACATTGAGACTTATATATATGCAAACACACACACACACACACACCGCAGCCCAGACATTGAGACTCATATATATGCACACACACACACACACACACACACACACCACAGCCCAGACACTGAGACTTATATATATGCACACACACACACACACACCACAGCCCAGACATTGAGACTTATATATATGCACACACACACACACACCACAGCCCAGACATTGAGACTCATATATCTGCACACATACACACACACACACACCACAGCCCAGACATTGAGACTTATATATATGCACACACACACACACACACACACAAACACACACACCACAGCCCAGACACTGAGACTTATATATATGCACACACACACACACACACCACAGCCCAGACATTGAGACTCATATATCTGCACACACACACACATACACACACACACACCACTGCCCAGACATTGAGACTTATTAATATGCACACACACACACACACACACACACACACACACACCACAGCCCAGACACTGAGATTTATATATGTGCACACACACACACACACACACACACACACACCACAGCCCAGACACTGAGACTTATATATATGCACACACACACACACACACACACACACACACACACACACACACACACACACACACACACACACACCACAGCCCAGACACTGAGACTTATATATATGCACACACACACAAACACACAAACCACTGCCCAGACATTGAGACTTATTAATATGCACACACACACCACAGCCCAGGCACTGAGACTTATTAATATGCACACACACACACACCACAGCCCAGACACAGAGACTTATATATATGCACACACACACACACACAAACACACAAACCAATGCCCAGACATTGAGACTTATTAATATGCACACACACACGCACACACACACACACCACAGCCCAGACACTGAGACTAATTAATATGCACAACACACACACACACACACACACACACACACACACACACACACACACACACACACACACACACACACACACAC
>NW_027140562.1:582500-585000 GCF_036365525.1 Heterodontus francisci | reverse complement strand
ATTAGAATTAGAATTAGAATATTACAGTGCAGTACAGGCCCTTCGGCCCTCGATGTTGCGCCGATCATCTGACCTACACTATTCCATTTACATCCATATGTCTATCCAATGACCACTTAAATGCCCTTAAAGTTGGCGAGTCTACTACTGTTGCAGGCAGGGCGTTCCACGCCCCTACTACTCTCTGCGTAAAGAAACTACCTCTGACATCTGTCCTATATCTTTCACCCCTCAACTTAAAGCTATGTCCCCTCGTGTTTGCCATCCTCATCCGAGGAAAAAGACTCTCACTATCCACCCTATCTAACCCTCTGATTATCTTGTATGTCTCTATTAAGTCACCTCTCCTCCTCCTTCTCTCTAACGAAAACAACCCCAAGTCCCTCAGCCTTTCCTCGTAAGACCTTCCTTCCATACCAGGCAACATCCTAGTAAATCTCCTCTGCACCCTTTCCAAAGCTTCCACATCCTTCCTATAATGCGGTGACCAGAACTGCACGCAATACTCCAGGTGCGGCCTCACCAGAGTTTTGTACAGCTGCATCATGACCCCGTGGCTCTGAAACTCGATCCCCCGACTAATAAAGGCTAACACACCATATGCCTTCTTAACAGCCCTATTAACCTGGGTAGCAACTTTCAGGGATTTATGTACCTGGATACCAAGATCTCTCTGCTCATCTACACTACCAAGAATCTTCCCATTAGCCCAGTACTCTGCATTGCTGTTACTCCTTCCAAAGTGAATCACCTCACACTTCTCCGCATTAAACTCCATTTGCCATCTCTCAGCCCAGCTCTGCAGCCTATCTATGTCCCTCTGTACCCTACAACACCCTTCGACACTATCCACAACTCCACCGACCTTCGTGTCATCCGCAAATTTACTAACCCACCCTTCTACACCCTCATCCAGGTCGTTTATAAAAATGACAAACAGCAGTGGCCCCAAAACAGAACCTTGCGGTACACCACTAGTAACTAAACTCCAGGATGAACATTTGCCATCAACCACCACCCTCTGTCTTCTTTCAGCTAGCCAATTTCTGATCCAAAGCTCTAAATCACCTTCAACCCCATACTTGCGTATTTTCTGCAATAGCCTACCGTGGGGAACCTTATCAAACGCCTTACTGAAATCCATATACACCACATCCACGGCTTTACCCTCATCCACCTGTTTGGTCACCTTCTCGAAAAACTCAATAAGGTTTGTGAGGCACGACCTACCTTTCACAAAACCGTGCTGACTATCGCAAATGAACTTATTCTTTTCAAGATGATTATAAATCCTGTCTCTTATAACCTTTTCCAACATTTTACCCACAACCGAAGTAAGGCTCACAGGTCTATAATTACCAGGGCTGTCTCTACTCCCCTTCTTGAACAAGGGGACAACATTTGCTATCCTCCAGTCCTCCGGCACTACTCCTGTCGACAATGACGACTTGAAGATCAACAACAACGGCTCTGCAATCTCCTCCCTGGCTTCCCAGAGAATCCTAGGATAAATCCCATCTGGCCCAGGGGACTTATCTATTTTCACTCTTTCCAAAATTGCTAACACCTCCTCCTTGTGAATCTCAATCCCATCTAGCCTAGTAGGCTGTATCTCAGTAATCTCCTCGGCAACATTTTCTTTCTCTACTGTAAATACTGACGAAAAATATTCATTTAACGCTTCCCCTATCTCCTCTGATTCCGCACACAACTTCCCACTACTATCCTTGATTGGCCCTGTTCTAACTCTTATCATTCGTTTATTCCTGATATACCTATAGAAAGCCTTAGGGTTTTCTTTGATCCTATCCGCCAATGAATTCTCGTGTCCTCTCCTTGCTCTTCTTAGCCCTCCCTTTAGATCCTTCCTGGCTAGCTTGTAACTCTCAAGCACCCTAACTGAGCCTTCACGTCTCATCCTAACATAAGCCGCCCTCTTCCTCTTGACAAGCGCTTCAACTTCTTGAGTAAACCACGGCTCCCTTGCTCGACAACTTCCTCCCTGCCTGACAGGTACATACTTATCAAGGACACGCATTAGCTGCTCCTTGAATAAGCTCCACATTTCGTTTGTGCCCATCCCCTGCAGTTTCCTTCCCCATCCTACACATCCTAAATCTTGCCTAATCGCGTCATAATTTCCTTTCCCCCAGCTATAATTCTTGCCCTGTGGTATATACCTGTCCCTGCCCATCGCTAAGGTAAACCTAACCGAATTGTGATCACTATCGCCAAAGTGCTCACCTACATCTAAATCGAACACCTGGCCGGGTTCATTACCCAGTACCAAATCCAATGTGGCATCGCCCCTGGTTGGCCTGTCCACATACTGTGTGAGAAAACCCTCCTGCACACACTGGACAAAAACAGACCCATCTAAAGTACTCGAACTATAGTATTTCCAGTCAATATTTGGAAAGTTAAAGTCCCCCATAACCACTACCCTGTTACTCTCGCTCCTGTCGAGAATCATCTTCGCTATCCTTTCCTCTACATCTCT
>NW_027140562.1:550000-552500 GCF_036365525.1 Heterodontus francisci | reverse complement strand
AGCCCAGACACTGAGACTTATATATATGCACAGACACACACACACACACACACACACACACACACACACACACACACACACACACACACACACACACACACACACACACACACACACCACAGCCCAGACACTGAGACTTATATACATGCACACACACACTCACACCACAGCCCAGACACTGAGACTTATATATATGCACACACACACACACACACACACACTCACACACACCACAGCCCAGGCACTGAGACTTATATATATGCACACACACACACACACAAACACACCACAGCCCAGACACTGAGACTTATATATATGCACACACACACACACACACTCATACCACAGCCCAGACAGTGAGACTTATATCTATGCAAACACACACACAGAAACACACACACACTCACACCACAGCACAGACACTGAGACTTATATATATGCACACACACACACACTCTCACTCCACAGCCCAGACACTGAGACTGATATATGTGCAAACACACACAGACACAGACACACACACACTGACACTCACACCACAGCCCAGACACTGAGACTTATATATATGCACACACACACACACACACACACACACACACACATACACACCACAGCCCAGACACTGAGACTTATATATATGCACACACACACACACACACACACACACACACCACAGCCCAGACACTGAGACTTATATAGATGCACACACACACACACACACACACACACACACACACACACACACACACTCACACCACAGCCCAGACACTGAGACTTATATATATGCACAGACACACACACACACACACACACACACACACACACACACACACACACCACAGCCCAGACACTGAGATTTATATATATGCACACACACACACACACACACACACACACACCACAGCCCAGACACTGAGACTTATATATATGCACACACACACACACACACACACACACCACAGCCCAGACACTGAGACTTATATATATGCACACACACACACACACACTCACACCACAGCCCAGACACTGAGACTTATATATATGCACACACACACACACACACTCACACCACAGCATGACACTGAGACTTATATATATGCACACACATACACACACACACTCACACCACAGCCCAGACACTGAGACTTATATATATGCACACACACACACACACACACACACACACACACACACACCACAGCCCAGACACTGAGACTTATATATATGCACACACACACACACACAAACACACCACAGCCCAGACACTGAGACTTATATATATGCACACACACACACACACACACACACACACCACAGCCCAGACACGGTAACTTATATATATGCACACACACACACACACACACACACACACACACACACACACACACACACACACCACAGCCCAGACACTGAGACTTATATATATGCACAGACACACACACACACACACTCACACACGCACACACACACACACACCACAGCCCAGACACTGAGACTTATATACATGCACACACACAGACACACACCAGCGCCCAGACACTGAGACTTATATATATGCACACACACACGCACACACACACACACACACACTCACACACACCACAGCCCAGGCACTGAGACTTATATATATGCACACACACACACACACAAACACACCACAGCCCAGACACTGAGACTTATATATATGCACACACACACACACACACTCATACCACAGCCCAGACAGTGAGACTTATATCTATGCAAACACACACACAGAAACACACACACACTCACACCACAGCACAGACACTGAGACTTATATATATGCACACACACACACACACACACACACTCTCACTCCACAGCCCAGACACTGAGACTGATATATGTGCAAACACACACAGACACAGACACACACACACCGACACTCACACCACAGCCCAGACACTGAGACTTATATGTATGCACACACACACACATACACACACACACATACACACCACAGCCCAGACACTGAGACTTATATATATGCACACACACACACACACACACACACCACAGCCCAGACACTGAGACTTATATAGATGCACACACACACACACACACACACACACACACACACACACACACACACTCACACCACAGCCCAGACACTGAGACTTATATATATGCACACACACACACACACACACACACACACACACACACACACCACAGCCCAGACACTGAGATTTATATATATGCACACACACACACACACACACACACACACACACCACAGCCCAGACACTGAGACTTATATATATGCACACACACACACACACACACTCACACCACAGCCCAGACACTGAGACTTATATATATGCACACACACACACACACACACACACCACAGCCCAGACACTGAGACTTATATATATGCACACACACACACACACACACTCACACCACAGCCCAGACACTGAGACTTATATATATGCACACACACACACACACACACACACACACACACACACCA
>NW_027140562.1:322500-325000 GCF_036365525.1 Heterodontus francisci | reverse complement strand
CACACACACACCACAGTCCAGACACTGAGTCTTATATATATGCACACACACACACTCTCACACACTCACACACACACACCACAGCCCAGAAACTGAGACTTGTACATATGCACACACACACACACACACACACACACACACACACACACACACACACACACACACACACCACAGCCCAGACACTGAGACTTATATATATACACACACACACACCACAGCCCAGACACTGACACTAATATATATGCACACACACACACACACACACACACACACACACACACACACACACAGACACCACAGCCCAGAAACTGAGACTTGTATATATGCACACACACACACACACACACACACACACACACACACCACAGCCCAGACACTGAGACTAATATATATGCACACACACTCACACACACCACAGCCCAGACACTGAGACTAATATATATGCACACACACACAAACCACAGCCCAGACACTGAGACTAACATATATGCACACACACACACACTCACACACACACCACAGCCCAGACACTGAGACTTATATATATACACACACACACACACACACACACCACAGCCCAGACACTGAGACTAATATATATGCACACACACTCACACACACCACAGCCCAGACACTGAGACTAATATATATGCACACACACACAAACCACAGCCCAGACACTGAGACTAACATATATGCACACACACACACACTCACACACACACCACAGCCCAGACACTGAGACTTATATATATGCACACACACACCACAGCCGAGACACTGAGACTTATATATATGCACACACACACACACACCACAGCCCAGACACTGAGACTTATATATATGCACACACCAACACACACACACACAAACACACACACACACACACCACAGCGCAGACACTGAGACTAATATATATGCACACACACACACACACACACACACACACACCACAGCGCAGACACTGAGACTAATATATATGCACACACACACACACAAACCACAGCCCAGACACTGAGACTTATATATATGCACACACACACACACACACCACAGCCGAGACACTGAGACTTATATATATGCACACACACACACACACACACACACACACACACACACACACACACACACACACACACACACACACCACAGCCCAGACACTGAGACTAATATATATGCACACACACACACAAACACACACACACACACACCACAGCCCAGACACTGAGACTTATATATATGCACACACACACACACACACACACACACACACACACCACAGCCGAGACACTGAGACTTATATATATGCACACACACACACACACACACACACCACAGCCCAGACACTGAGACTTATATATATGCACACACCAACACACACACACGCACACACCACAGCGCAGACACTGAGACTAATGTATATGCACACACACACACACACACACACACACCACAGCGCAGACACTGAGACTAATATATATGCACTCACAAACACTCACACACACGCACACACACACACCACAGTCCAGACACTGAGACTTATATATATGCACACACAAACACTCACACACACACCACAGCCCAGACACTGAGTCTTATATATATGCACACACACACACTCACACACACACACCACAGCCCAGAAACTGAGACTTGTATATATGCACACACACACACACACACACACACACCACAGCCCAGACACTGAGACTTATATATATGCACACACACACACACACACACACACACACACACCACAGCCCAGAAACTGAGACTTGTATATATGCACACACACACACAGACACACCACAGCCCAGAAACTGAGACTTGTATATATGCACACACACACACACACACACTCACACACACCACAGCCCAGACACTGAGACTAATATATATGCACACACACACACACCACAGCCCAGACACTGAGACTAACATATATGCACACACACACACACTCACACACACACCACAGCCCAGACACTGAGACTTATATATATGCACACACACACACACACACACACACACACACACACACACACACACACCACAGCCCAGACACTGAGACTTATATATATGCACACACAGACACACACACCACAGCCCAGACACTGAGACTTATATATATGCACACACACACACACACCACAGCCCAGACACTGAGACTTATATATATGCACACAACACACACACACACACACACCACAGCGCAGACACTGAGACTAATATATATGCACACACAAACACACACACACACCACAGCCCAGACACTGAGACTTATATAGATGCACACACACACACACACACACACACACACACACACACACACACACACCACAGCCCAGACACTGAGACTAATATATATGCACACACACACACACAAACACACACACACACACACCACAGCCCAGACACTGAGACTTATATATATGCACACACACACACACACACACACACCACAGCGCAGACACTGAGACTAATATATATGCACACACAA